>NC_056737.1:625359354-625516854 GCF_019279795.1 Protopterus annectens
AGAAGTTATTTACTCACCATAAAGTTCCATCTGTGGGTCCATTTTCACTTTTCCTCACCTCTTGGGTTCGGATCCGCTTCTACCAACTTGTGGATCACTGAAACTCTTGAGCTTTTCCCTTTCCTGTAATGCCCTAGTCCATAGCATACCTCAGATCTTGTATGTTGCCCCTTACATCTGTAGAGCACTGTAAATAATAAAATAGTAAGATAACTAGCATAATATGGGACTTAGGAACAAGGTTCCTTGAGCATTTTTGATCCTTCCAAAAAACAATAATGCGGGGGTTGGTGGGAAGGAGGATGAGGAAGAATGAAAATGGGATACCACAGATGATACATTAGATTGAGTACATAACTTCTTTATTTGATGTTGTCAATTTTCATTCATTCCTCAACTCTTGGGACAGAGACACCAGCTACCTAAACCCTGTGCGGTCTTTAAGGAAGGATATTTCTGAGTACCACTGAGCCAAAGGCTGATCTTCCCCTAGAGACCAGATCCAATTCATAATGAGCAATAAAGGTTTGAGGATTAGCCCAAGTTGTGGCTGCACAAATATCATCCAGTGAAAATCTAGATAAAAAAGCTGAAGAAGTAGCCACAGACCTGGTGTAATGTGCCTTTGGTGGTTTGGGTAAAGGCATGCCCAATTTACTATAAGCAAAAGTAATATAATCAGTCAACCATTTGGCTAAAGTTACTTTAGAGAATGATTTGCCTAATTTTGAATCAGCAAATTAAACAACTGTTCTGATTTTCTAAAAGTTTTGGTTTCTATGTAATTAAAACTGTAATTCTCTGAACATCTAACAGATGTAGCATATACTCTCCATTACTTGAGAAATTTGGAAAGAAGACTGGCAGGTTGATAGTTTGATTAATACTGGAGTGTGACACCACCTTAGGAAGAAAGGAAGGACTGGTTCATTAAGGATACTCTATCCCTATGAAAGATTGAATAAGGAAGCTTAGAAGATAAGGCCTGTAATTCTGAAACTCTTCTGGCAGAGGTAATAGCTACTAGAAAGATAATTTTCCAGGTTAAACATTTTACCTCAGATTTAGCTGAAGGTTAAAATGGAGACTGAATTAAAGCTTGTAAGACTACATTTAAATCTCAAGGAGGAATGGGATCTTTAACTAGAGGTCTAAGAACAAAAGTTCCTTTTAGAAAGGCTCTGCAAAGCTTGGAGGACATCAGAGATTAATTATTTACTCCTATATGAAAATTGGAAATGGCAGCTAATGGTACTATAACAGTAGAAGAACTAGTGTCTTCCTTGAAAACTGAGGCTAAAAATTCCAGAACTTTAGGAATAGGAGCTGAAAAGAGATCTAATTATTTTTGTTGCGGCCAAATGACAAATCTTTTCCATTTGCTCTTGTAAAGATTGATAAAAGAATGTGACAGGGGAGGAGAGCCTGGGCTGTCTAGCGATCAAAGGAACTGGAAAAACCATGCAGTCAACTTTCGGCCTGGAATGTCTGGGTGAATTATGTATGTCGGGGTGAGATAGGTCGTCTGGAGTTGGATCTAGTGCCTTGGTGGGCAAAGAAGATGAGGCCAAAGAAAGGGAAACCAAATTTGATGAGACCAATAACAGGCAATGAGGATTGCTCTTCAAGTGGCATGCTTTCTGAAGAAATCCTGGGATTAGGGGTAATGGGGAATAGGCATAAAGGAGACCACCAGGTCAATCATGAAGAAGAGCATCTCTCTTTGACTCCCCCAGTGGGGCGACAAGGGCAAAGAAAGTACAACTGTGTACATTTACCATAAATGTAGATGTTCGAGTGTATTCACTGTTGCAGTCATCACATTTGGGTTACCTGCCTGCAGGTAGCCCTCAGTCGGCCTGAATATGAGAGTCTTGGGATTTCTGCATCGGATGCTGTCGCTTATTCCATGACGTCAGGTCATCTGGGGTATAAAACATGCAACCGACACCATTTTCATCAGTTTTTCTTGCCCCAGATGTCAGGTGCCCCCAAAATAGGAAGCAATTATATGGTGTGGAACACCCCCAGCAAAAAGCAAATACACAAAGTATAAGATATGCCAAACCAAAAAGGGGAGATGAAAGCAAAGACAATCAGTGGTTTGGAGGGAGGGTAACCAGGACTGCAACAGTGAATACACACGAACATCTACATTTATGGTAATTGTACACAACTGTACTATGTTCTTCATGTTTCACTGTTGCAGTCATCACATTTGGGTTGATTCCCAAAGCTAAGGAAGAGTGGAGGTAGATTAAAAAGCATTAGGACTGGCAATCAGGCCCTGTAAGACTCCTGTGGCAAATCCAGCTCTGGATTTAGAAAAGATAGGCAAGTGGCAATGCTTGGTGAAAGTGTGTACAAAGCTCCAGGTTGCAGCTCCCAGGATGTCACTAGTAAGGACTCCTCTGAGAAAAGCAGTAGAGGTAGATGTAGCCCTAGTAGAATGTGTACATTTTCCATGGTGCTTGTAGCAGAAATGGATGCAGTGTGCTATCCATTTAGATATGGTTTGCTTGGAAATGGCCTTCACCTCTGCCTTGGCAGCAAAGCTGACTAGCAGCTGATCAGATTTTCTGAGAGGGTTAGCCCTGTCCAAACAGAATCTAAGTTGTCTGTGCACGTCTAGAGAATGCAGTATCCTTTCCCCTTTATTTTGAGGATTAGGGAAAAAGTAGGCAAATGAATGGACTAGTTTAAGGCCACACTAGACATCAACTTGGGCATAAAAGATGGGTTAGTCCTGAGGGAAAACCTGTCCGCCTGGAAGATAATGAAGGGTTCCACTGCCATAAGGGCCTGCAGTTCAGACACTCTTCTTGCGGAAATGATGGCTAGAAGCAAAGCTGTTTTCCATGACAGGAATTTCAACTCTGCTGCAGCAGCCGGTTCAAAGGGGGGAAGTGTAAGTTTTTCCAATACAAAGCTGAGGTCCCAGGCTGAAGCGGGAGCTCTCCTGGGGGGGGGTGTCTTAAATTTTTGGCCCCTCTAAAGAACTGTTTTACCAGAGGATGAGAGAAGAGGGGTGGCTCAGTATTATAATGACCTGAGATGGCAGAGGCATGAATCTTAATTGAAGAGAAGGATAGGCCCTTGTGGAGCATTTCTGAGGTAACTGCAGTGGTGGGGCTGCGGTAGCATTGTCACCTCATAGCAAGACGTCCCATCCGATTCTCAGCTAGAGCATCTTCTGTGTGGAGGCATATGTGAATGGGGCGTGCTTTCGTTGAAGGTTGTGCGTCAGGGCTGGTAACCCGGTAGGTAAAAATCCACTACCAATCATTAGCGGACCGGAGTTCTGCTGTGGCGACACCTAACTGGGAAAAGCCGAAAGACACAAACAAATCTAGTATATGAGGTAAGCTGGGCACAGTTGTGCCCATCTCTTGAGACTGGCTCCAAGAACAGTATCTTTTCCACTTTTCTGAATAGCATTTTCTAGTACTAGGCCTCCTTACCTCAAGAATGACATCCAGCATCTGCTTACTGAGGGTTGCTAGAGGTGAGTTCAGGGGATTAGCCAGGCTGCACAGTTCAGGGTCTGAAGCTGAGGGTGCAGAAAGTACAGTTGTGTACACTTACCATAAATGTAGATGTTCGAGTGTATTCACTGTAGCAGTCATTACATTTGGGTAATCCTGCTGGTAGGTTGCCCTCAGTCGGCCTGAATTCCAAAGTCTTGCATGCATCGGTTGCTGTCGCCTCTTCCCTGACGTCAGGACGTCAGGGGTATATAATAAACAGCCGATGACATTTTCTTCAGTTTTACTTGCCCCAGATGTCAGGTGCCCCCTAAAAGGGTAGACAGAATTTATAAATATATAAAAAATACATGCACCAATATCAATTTTACCTTCATCTACAAGCAAATACACCACCATAGGTCATATAAATCAGAGAAGGAAAGATAAGTTTCAGCAGAAAGAAGGGGAATGGCAGGTGGGTAACCTGGACTGCAACAGTGAATACACTCGAACATCTACATTTATGGTAAGTGTACACAACTGTATTATGTTCTTCGTGTTTCACTGTTGCAGTCATTACATTTGGGTAGAGTCCCAAATCTATGTTTGGGCAGCTGGAGCTAAATAGCATTAGGAGCGGCTATGAGGCCCTGCAGAACTGCAGTGGCAAAGCCTGTTGCCCTGGATTTAGTGTAGAGTGGCAGATGATAGTGCTTTGTAAAGGTGTGCACTAAACTCCAAGTAGCAGCCTCTAAAATGTCTTTGGTTGGTACTCCCCTGAGGAAGGCTGCTGAAGTGGCTGCAGCTCTGGCTGAATGTGGCCTAATGCCCTTAGGCACTGGCTTGCCATGCTGTGAGTATCAGAAACGAATGCAGTGGCTATCCACTTTGAAATAGTCTGCTTTGAGATAGCCTTTTCTTGTGATCCTGCAGCATATGCCACTAGTAATTGCTCTGTCCTCCTGAAAACTTTGGTTCTGTCCAAGAAGAATCTAAGCTGTCTGTGTACGTCCAAAGAATGCAGAATTCTCTCCCCCTTGTTCTTTGGATTTGGATAAAAATTTGGCAGATGAATAGTTTGGTTAAGAGCCACACTGGACACCACCTTAGGCATAAATGTTGGGTTTGTCCTCAGAGAAACCCTGTCTGGATAAAAGATGATAAAAAGGTTCCACAGCCATGAGTGCCTGCAGCTCTGAAATAAGAAGTTATGTACTCACCATAACATTCCCTCTGAGTAGGTAGCTTCATTTGTCTGCAACCTGTGGGTCTTGGATCCGATATCGGATCCGAGCCGGCAACTTGTTTTAAGCTAATGGATCCGAGCTCCTAGCTCCTCCCCTCACCCATAATCCCCTGCTAACCCTCCATGACCTCAGATCGAGTTTGCCCCTCAATATACACCCAAAAAATGGGTATCCAACTACAAATAGATCCGAAGAAGGCCAGGGGGAAGGAGGGGGGGGGATGGTTGCAGACAAATGAAGCTACCTACTCAGATGGAACATTATGGTGAGTACATAACTTCTTAATCTGAAGTAGGGAGTTAATTTGTCAGCAACCTGTGGGACAGAGTCCCCAGCTACCTGCACCTTGGGTGGCCATCATGGAAGGATATTGCGAAGCACCGCATTGCCAAAGGGTGCTCTCCCTCTAGAAATCACGTCCAGTTTGTAGTGGTTAATAAAGGTATGAGATGAAGCCCAAGTGGCTGCCGAACAAATATCATCCAATGGAACTCGAGACTTGAAGGCCGCAGAAGTAGAAATGGAATGAGTGGAATGTGCACGAACTCCTTCGGGTGCGGGTCTCCCAGAGGCTTTATACACCGATAGGATACATTGAGAAATCCAGCGTGATAAAGATACTTTTGAAATCACTTTTCCCAAATTAAATTTGGCAAAGGAAACGAACAGCTTATCGGATTGTCTATGGCCAGCTGTTCTATGAGTATAAAAGCGAAGTTGCCTATGAACATCTAATGAGTGCAGCTTGTACTCTCCCTTATTCTGATATTTAGGGAAGAAAACCGGTAAATGTATGGATTGATTTATGTTGGTTTCAGATGCTATCTTGGGAAGAAAAGAGGGATTGATCCTGAGGTACACTCTGTCTGGGTGAAAGATCAAATAAGGAGGCTTCACAGAAAGAGTTTGAAGCTCCGAAACTCTTTTTGCTGAAGTGATGGCTACAAGGAATGCTGTTTTCCAAGACAAGAATTTGAGATCTACTGAAGCAGCGGGTTCAAAAGGTGGAGCAGTCAAGGCTTGAAGAACTAGTGAAAGATCCCATGGTGGCACGGCTTCCTTTATAGGGGGTCTAAGTAAGAAGGTGCCCTTGAGAAAGGTTTTACACAACTTGGCCGACATCAAAGGCCCTGTATCATGTCCCACATGGTAATGTGATATGGCTGCCAATTGCACTTTGACAGTTGAGCAACTAGCGCCTTCCTGAAAGAGTTCGGTTAGGAAGTCTAATATGGACGGAAGAGGAGCCGTAAAGGGATCTAGATCATGATGCTCCGCCCAGATGGAAAAACGTTTCCATTTACTGCGGTACACTTTCCTGGTGGAGGGCTTATGCGCTGCCACAAGGATGGCTTTGACTGGTGAACAGATACCGGGAATCCTAACTAGGAGTGGAACTGGAGCAACCAAGCTGTCAGTTTCAGATTGTCCAGGTTTGGGGTCGGTAAGTTCGACGGATGGGAGATGAGATCCGGACTGGGATCTAGAATCCAAGGAGGATTCACAAGGTGAGACCATAGGTAAGGGAACCAAATTTGCCGAGGCCAGAATGGGGCAATGAGGATCATCCTGCTCCCCAACAGTGAGGCTTTCTGTAAGAGTTGCAGCATCAGGGGTAGAGGAGGATAGGCATAAAGTAGACCGAGTGGCCAAGCATGTCTCTTGGAGTTTCCCCTGGAGGGGGGATTAGAGCGAAGAAATTGCCGCATTTGGTGTTTGATGGAGACACAAAAAGATCGCAGCAGGGTTGCCCCCATATTGCGAATATCTGCTTCGCTACTAGTGGATTGAGAGACCACTCATATGGGGTAAGAAGGGTGCGACTGAGTTTATCCGCTAGGATGTTGGTCCGTCCCGGAATGTGCGTTGCAATCAGAAAGCGGTTGGTGGAGATCGCCCATTTCCACACTCTCATGGCTTTGCGGCATAGAGGGTAAGATCTGGTTCCCCCCCGTTTGTTGATGTACCAGACAACAGACATGTCTGACTGAATTGCAATCGTTCCTATGGGGAGGAGATCCTGAAGTGCTTGCAACACGAACAGCACCGCTCTCATCTCCAGAACGTTGATATGCAGGGAGGTCTCTGTGTCGTTCCACGTGCCTTGGACCGTCCTGCCTGAATAATGCCCCCCCCCACCCGAGGCGGGAGGCATCCATGGTCACCGTGGCGAGAGGGGGAGAGGTGCAGAAGGGATGGCCCGTACGGAGGTCCGAGGCTTGGAGCCACCATAATAGAGCCCTCCTGCAAGCCTTGCTGATAGCAATGGGGTGGTGAAGAGGAAGGGATAGAAAAGACCATTGCACTAGAAGTGTCCATTGCAGTACCCGCATGTTCAGACGGGCACATGGAAGGAGCGAAATCGCTGCCACCATGAAGCCTACTGCCCTCAGGACCAATTCCGCTGGTGAAGTCTCTGATTGAAGGATAGCCCACACATGGAGTTGCAAGTTCTGGATTCTCTCGGAAGTTAGAAAGGCTCGTAGCTTTCTGGTGTCTATTCTGGCACCTATGAATTCTATGACTTGTGTTGGGGCCAGAAGGGATTTGTCGGCATTGATGGTGATGCCTAACTGTGGGGCTAGGCGGAGAAAGAAGTCTCTGGCTGAGCAAAGTACATGCCTTGTTGGGGCGGTCAGGAGGCAGTCGTCCAGGTATGGAAAGACCTGTATTCCCTGGAGTCTCAGGTGGGCTGCAATCACTGCTAATACCTTGGTGAACACCCTGGGGGTTGTGGTGAGGCCAAAGGGAAGGACCCTGAACTGGTAGTGACTGGCTCCCAGCCGGAAGCGGAGGAACCTCCTGGATCGTCTGTCCATTAGAATGTGGTAGTACGCATCCTTGAGGTCTATAGAGCACATCCAGTTGTTCTCCCTTAGAAGGGGGAGAATAGATTGAAGAGTGACCATTCGGAATTTTTCCTTGGTTACTGACAGGTTCAAGCGGGAAAGGTCTAGAATCGGTCTCAAGTCTCCGCCTTTTGGCACCAAAAGAACCTGGAGTAGGACCCTAATCCGAGCTGGTCTTGGGGACGGGCTGGATGGCTCTTTTCTTAGCAGCTGCTGAATTTCTGCTGCGGCCTCCTCTGATCGGGTGGTACATCGGGAGGTTTTGAATTTGGGGACATGGAGTAATGGTATTTTGTACCCTCTGGATATATGAAGCACCCAGCGGTCTGTCGTGATGGACTCCCATGCCGCTAGGTGTTCGAGCGCCTCCCGACTGCCTCCAGAGTGGAGCAGCCGGGCAACCCTTCAGGGCTGCTGCGCGGGCCGCTCAGAGAAAGGTTCTCTGGACCCAAAGTTTCTCAGAGCCCCTCTGCCCCTGGGGCGGTGTCCTCCCTGTCCTCCTCTGCCACAGTAGGACTGGTTGTCCGGAGCGGGTTGGGAATGTTGCGATTTCCGGAACCACATCTTCTTCTGACCCTTTTGGTTCTTCGAAAAGGACCGCTGGGGTGCAGAGAAGCGGACTCCGATGGCAGACAACGTCATCCTGTCCTTCTCGCTCTGGACAAGTGTCTCGCGAACCGTTTTGCCAAACAGGACAGAACCATCGAAAGGGGCGTTCGCAAAGGACGCTTTGAAAGGCTCCACAAAGTCACAATGACAGAGCCAGGTCTGACGTCTCATGACTAGACCTGCTCCGCTAGCCCTAGCGGCTCCCTCTGTGGCGTGGAACAATAGCCGCATAGAGGTATTTGAAACTGATCTCAAGAGTGGCCATTCGGGTGGAGTACAATTGCTTGTCATCTGCCGACGTGGACTCAGGAGGGGAGGCAGCATATTCTTTGATAAGATCCCGCTGCATCCTGATGACGTGCCATATAGTTCAGAGACCTTACTGAGAAGGTCGCTGAACTAAAAACTCGCTTCCCTAAGCAGTCCATCGAGCGGGACTCCTTGCTTGGTGGATGGACTGAGGGGCTCTCCTGAGCCAATTCCCTCTTCATGGCTGCCACTGTCAACATGGCATCTACGGGGGAGCCTTACTCCAGTGTGATCGGTCTGATGGGGGGCTAAGTATTTTGTCCGGGCGTTTTGGTATTAGCTCTACGGTGTCCAGATCCTTCCACGCCCTGGTGGTAATGAGGTCCACCAGGGGGTCGGCCGGAGGGGACACCCAAGAGATAGACGGGCCTGCTTCGAATGCCTCTAGAAACACAGACTCGTCGGAGGAAGACTTGGGGGCAGACCACCCACCTCTGATCCTCAGCATCTCCATGATGTCTCCAAAGGAGACATCCTCAGGGGGCGATCTTGGGGAGCCTTCCCCTTCCTCCAAGTCCGTGTCCTCGGTTAAGGACTCAGGGGAGTCCACGTGCCTCCTCTTACACTTATGCTTGCGGGGCACTTCCTCGGGGGGGCTGTCCGAGGAGGCCTCGCCAGCAACATCTTGTTCCATGGAACCATCTGGGACATTGAAGCAGGCTGTCCCTTTGGCCAGGTGATGGAAGCCTGGCCCAGCAGAGAGGGAGTGCAGGGAGGAGCCAAGACAAGGACCGGGGGTCCGGATGCTCTCAACAGAGCCCTCTCCACAACATCAAGGCCGAGGGAGAACCACTCTCTTGGATCAGAAAGTCGGCTCCCACTTGATCCGATGAAGGGATCGAACCGGCGCCGAGACCATTGGATCCGGCGACCAGTGCGCCCGACCTGGACGGAGCAAGGCAGACTGAATCCCTCGGATCCGAAGCTCGGGCCATGGCTCAGAGGTCGGATCCGGCACAGAGTACTGTCGGCGCCACCCACCCCGCCCAACGCTGCTCGGCTCAACGCTCTGAACCCGGATAGCGGGTCGGAGAAGGAGCAATAGGATGGAAAAGGTCGAGCTCCCCAAAGGGGGCAAGAGCACTCCCATCTGCAGCTGGGCCTGGATGAACCTTCGCATCATCCGGTCCAAGTCTGCATCGGACATACTAAATGTAGATTTCGAAGTGGTCACCGAGGCAGGCCTGGAATGCCGCCTCGATGACCTCGATGGAGATCGGGCTTCTTCCTCCTCGCGCCCCGGGGAGAAAAGTACAGTTTTGTACCTACCATAAATGTAGATGTCCGATAGGTATGCATCTGCAGTCATAACATATGGGTTGTCCTGCCTCAGGCAGCCCTTTGGTCGGCCGGATTCCGAAGTCTGGGTCTGGCCTCGGCTGATGTCACACTTTCCCCGACGTCAGAGCGTTTGGGGTATAAAAGCATCAGCCAACGCCATCTTCCTCAGTTTTTCTTGCCCCAGATGCCAGGTGCCCTCTATGAAGGCTAAATTTGGATAAAATGCCAAAAAATTCCAAACATAATGCAAAAATATATATATATATATATATATATATATATATATACAAACAAATACACCATAACAGATTCCCCCAGCTAGCTAATGAAGAGGTAAGCACCCTAGGAATACCACAGAGGGGAAGGAGGGAGGGTAAACCTGACTGCAGATGCATACCTATCGGACATCTACATTTATGGTAGGTACAAAACTGTACTATGTCCTTCAAGGATGCATCTGCAGTCATAACATATGGGTAGAATACCATAGCCAATCTGGGGGTGGAGGTACTAAGAAAATGATGGTGTAGTTAAGAGACCTTGCAGGACTGCTGTAGCAAAACCTGCTCTGGATCTGGAGTATAAGGGTAAATTGTAATGCTTGGCAAAAGTATGCACGGAGCTCCATGTAGCAGCTTCTAAAATGTCCTTGGTAGCCACCCCTCTTAGGAAGGCTGTAGTGGTGGCTGTGGCTCTCGTGGAATGAGGCCTAATATTCACAGGAACAGTCTTTCCATTAAAGTAGTCGCAAAAGCGAATGCAATTTCCTATCCATTTTGAGATTGTCTGTTTGGAAATTGCTTTTCCTCGTGTCCCAACAGCATAAGCTACAAACAGCTGGTCAGTCTTTCTGTAACTTTTAGTTCTGTCCAAATAGTAGCGTAATTGTCTGTGGATATCCAGAGTGTGTAGAAGTTTCTCCCCTTTATTTTGTGGATTTGGGAAGAATGTAGGCAAATGAATTGCTTGGTTCAAGGATACTCTAGATACCACCTTTGGCATAAAAGTTGGGTTGGTTCTTAATGAAACTCTGCCCTGATGAAAAATAAGAAATGGCTGCACTGCCATTAAAGCTTGTAACTCAGATACTCTTCTTGCTGAAGTTATGGCCAGAAGGAATGCAGTTTTCCAGGATAGAAACTGTGGATCTGCCGATGCTGCTGGTTCAAATGGAGGAAGAGTTAGTTTTTCCAGCACAAAGTTGAGGTCCCAAGTAGGTAAAGGTGGTCTCCTTGGAGGATTGATGTTTTTGATTCCTCTGAGAAATTGTCTTAAGACAGGATGCGAGTAGACAGGAGGATTTACATTGTATTCTGCTGAAATTGCTGAGGCATGTATTTTAATGGAAGAATAAGACAGGCCATTGTGGTACAATTCTGCTAAGTATTCCAGTATATGTGACATGTTCATCACTGTCACATCAAGGCCTTTTGTTGTGTTCCAAATGAGAAATCTTTTCCATTTTGCTGAGTATGCCTTCCTTGTGGAAGGGCGGCGAGCTTCCATAATAATGTCCTTTACCCTCTGGGATAAGCTGTCCTGGGAAGGAGTCATGGTATGCTCCAGGCAGTTAGCTGCAAGGTCTTTAGGTTGGGATGCAGGATCTTGTAGTTGTTCTGCGTCAGAAGAAGAGGCCATAATGGGAGAGGCCACGGTTTCGTCTGTGACAAGCTCTTCAACAGTGGGTACCAATGCTGCCTTGGCCGGTCTGGAGCTATCAGGATCACTTTTGGCTGTTCTGCTCTGATCTTCAGTAAAACCTTGGACATTAATGGGATTGGTGGGAAAGCATAGACTTTTCGGGCTTTCCAGCTGAAAGAGAGAGAGTCCACCTTCCATGCTTGTGGATGGTATGTCCTTGTGCAAAAAATTTTCAGTTGATGATTGTGGGGTGAGGCGAACAGATCTATCTCGGGCCTTCCCCATGTCTGTGTTATGAGTAAGAAGATGTCTGGGTGCAGCATCCATTCGTGTGCATCCATGGTAGTTCTGCTTAAGCTGTCTGCTAGAGTATTGCCTTTCCCTGGCACGAACTGGGCCTGTAGTTGTATATTGTGTTTCAGACAAAGATCCCATAGATTCATAGCCAGTCTGCATAGAAGGTAGGAGTGTGTGTCTTCTTGCTTGTTTATGTACCACATAA
The DNA here is from genome assembly GCF_019279795.1 of Protopterus annectens. NCBI lineage: Eukaryota > Metazoa > Chordata > Ceratodontiformes > Protopteridae > Protopterus > Protopterus annectens. The sequence goes on from NC_056737.1 coordinate 625,371,260, forward strand.
CTGTGGTGTTGTCTGTACTTATTAGCAGGTGGCCCTGTTGAAGGAAAGGTTTGAAAGCCTCGATTGCATGTATCACTGTCAGCATTTCCTTTTGGTTTATGTGCATTTGCAGCTGCCCTTGAGACCATAGCCCTTGGATACATTTGTCCTCCATGTGTGCTCCCCAACCTCGGTCTGAAGCGTCCATGGTGATGGTTTGGTTTGCTTTTGGTTTGAAGAAAGGCAACCCTCTGTTGGTCTGGCAGGCTTGAGCCCACCACAGGAATTCCTTTTGAAGGCAAGGTATGATTGGAATCAGAGTTTCCAAGCTGTGACTGTGCTGAGTCCATACACTCCTTAGGTACCATTGCAATATTCTCATATGTAGCCTGGCTTGTGGAATTAGTATTATGCAGGATGCCATGAAACCCAGGGCCTGCAGGATTTTCCTTGCAGTTAGCTGAGTTTGTCTTGTCAGATTCTTGAAGTAATCTGGAAGTTGTTTCTGTTTTTCTTATGTGAGGAAAGCCATTTGGGTGGTTGTATCTAGATCTGCACCCAAAAAGGTTATCCTTTGGGATGGTACAAGTCTTGATTTTTGGATGTTGACTGTGTATCCCAAGGCCTGTAATAGCTGGATGGCATAGTCCAAGTCCTTTAACAAATTTGTCTTGCTGTCCGCTTGTATCAGGCAGTCGTCCAGATATGGGTAGATTTGAATCCCCTGAAGTCTGCAGTGTGCAATTACTGATGCCAGGCATTTTGTGAATACTCTGGGTGCAGTAGATAAGCCAAAGGGCAATGCTGAGAATTGATAATGCTCTGATCCTGCAAGAAATCTGAGGTGTCTTCTGCAACTTTGTCGAATGGGGACATGCAGGTATGCCTCCTTGAGATCTAGAGTCACCAGCCAAGACTCCATGCCCAGCATGGGAAGAAGCTGCTGTAGGGCCAGCATCTTGAATTTTGGCACAATGAGGTAAGTATTCAGTGCGGACAGATCGAGAATAGGCCTCCATTGATTTTCTTTCCTTGGAACAAGGAATAACCTTGAATAAAAACCTTGGCCTTGTTCTGAGAGAGGAACCTTCTCTATGGCTTTCATTTGTAGTAATTTGGTGATTTGCTTCAAAGCCTCTGCCCTCTGATTTGGTGGCAGGCCTGGCATTCCTTTTCTTTTTGGCAATGTGTGGAAATGGAACCTGTAGCCTTTGTCTATTATTTGCAGTGTCCATGAGTCCCTTGTAATGTAATGCCAATTTTCTGAAAATAAAGAAAGCTTTCTGCCCAATGGTGCTTCTAATTGAGCCCTGGTTGGCGGAGTCAAAAATAAGTCATTGTGTTTGTCCTGGTGTAGCAGTTGTTGTTGCTGTTCCTGCACTACCTCTCTAGCTTGGTGGCTGCCACTGACGGCCTCTGTAGTGGCCTCTAGCTTGCCCTCTACCTCTAGTACGCCTGTTCCTGCCTCTCTGTGATCTTTCTGAGTCTGGAAAGGACCAATTCTTAGTAGGCCAATTTCTGCTGAATCTCGGTGGTTGTACCTGCAGAAAGTCCTTACTGTTTGCACAGATTTTGCCTTTTCTTCAAACTTCTTTAAGACCTCCTGGGCCGTGGAACCAAATAATTTTTGTTTTTCCATTGGTACATCCAGGAGCTTAGCTTTAACATGGTCCGGCAGAGATTGTTCCTTCAACCAGGTATGCCTTCGTATAACTGCCCCTGTCATTGCTGACCTACATGAAGCTTCCAGTGCATCATAACCACATTGCAAAAAATGGTTGCTAACCTGCTGTGAGTTATGTACCAGATCCTGAAGTGATTTACGGTCAAGGGGCTCAGAGGAGGAAAGTTTCTTATACAATTCATCTAACAAATACTCTTGGTACTGAATCATATGGAACTGACAATTTAATGCCCTCATAGAAAGAGTTGCAGAAGTATAAACTTTCTTTCCCCATCGCTCTAAAGCTCTAGATTGCCTTTCAGAAGGTAAAGGATTTTTAGCAGTGGCAGCTGCAACCCCTTTTGGGCCCTGTGAAATGGTTTCTGGGTCTGCAGTGTGGGCCTTGTACAGGTGAAAATGAGAATCCGGGATCCTGTAGTACCTATCAGGTTTGGCAGGAGCCGGAGGGAGAGAATCAGGGACTGTACTAGCATCAGAGTACACATCATCAATAACATTCAAAACAGGAGGTATAGCCAAAGGCCTATGCTGAGGTAAATGCAAAAAGGTCCTTAATCTTTTTCTTGAATCAGAAAATTCCTGGCCCTGCCATTGGAAATGTTCTCTCATAGAATGCAGTGTCTCACCAAAAGAAAACTCTTCTGGAGGGGAGGCCGAAGGAATAGATTCTTCAGCATCAGAATCCTTGTAGGCCGAATAAGCCTCCTGCTGGTGCTCTGACAACACAGATTCATCCGTAGACTCATCTGAAGAGTGGGGGTCAGAGGGCTCAACCCTGGGCCTTTTGTCTGGAGGTGGAAGAGAGCCCCTGTCCGGGTGAGGCTGAGAACCTCTAATTAAGGATATAAGATCCTCTGCTAGGCTGAGAATTTGAGTGCTGGTAGAAAGCCTCTGAGAGGTAGACTTGGGAGGCAAAGGTTTGGCCAGTTTGGCAGCTTTAGCCCTAGAGAAGGCCTTAATGGACATGGATGCAGGGGGTCTGGCTGCACCACGTGCAGGGGTGGACTTGTCTAAAGGAATGGTGTCGGACATGTCCTGGACACCGGTTTCCGTAGGTAGTTCAATAACCGACTTGGCCGGAGCCTCTGAGGCCGAGGTAGTCGGTTGTAAGGTTTTGGCAACAGGAAGCACCGTGGACTCGGTTTCAGCCGAAACCGAGACACTCGCGGTAGGCCGGAGCGAGGTTTCAGCCGAAACCGCGGGCCGCGAGGGTCGGTCCTTGTCCTTCCGTTTTTTAACTAAATGTTTAGTCGTAGTCTCCGACGGCATTTTATATGCAAAACTAGCCCCAAAATATTCCTCTGCAAACTCCGACCGACGCCTAAGCGTTCGTCGGTTGAAGGAAGCACAGGCAGAGCAGGCCGAGACGTCGTGGTCCGGGCCTAAGCAAGGGAGGCAGTAAGAGTGGAAATCCTTATGAGGTATTTGTTTCCCACAAGTTAAACAATTATTTACTTTATCTGACATCGGCTGAGGCAAGAAAGAGTCCCCAACGGGGTACTTAGCTTTTTCGAAGTCTTCGGTAGCTGAATCAAAGGAGCTGGCCGACCGGCACTTGCAAACTGCTTCTGCTTCGGGCACTGCGCGGCAAGAAAGACTGAGGAAGATGGCGTCGGCTGATGCTTTTATACCCCAGACGCTCTGACGTCGGGGAAAGTGCGACATCAGCCGAGGCCAGACCCAGACTTTGGAATCCGGCCGACCGAAGGGCTGCCTGAGGCAGGACAACCTATATGTTATGACTGCAGATGCATCCTTGAAGGACATCAAGGGGGTCGGAGCCGAGGAGGAGGAGACCTAGAAGCAGTGGAGGGAGAATCCCGCTTAGCTGGCGGGGCCGAAACGGAGGTCTCGGCCCGCCGCTTGTGGTGCTTCTCCCTCCGTTTCTCCCTCCTGGCCTCCCTGTCCTCCGACACTTTAGCGGGAGTTTGAGTCCCGGATGGAGGAAGGGGGGCAGGAATGGCAGCAACCACAGGGGAGCCACGGGAGCAGCAGAGGCCTGAGCCGAGTCCGATGGCAAAAGTCCCGCCAAGACCAGCTTCGACCTCCGCTCTTTCAGTGCCCTTGGGTTGAAAGCTGCACAAATGGTACAGCCTGAGGAGAGATGTTCAACCCCAAGGCACCGAACGCACTGAGTGTGGCCATCAGCTGGGGAGAACTTATGGCCACACTCGGTACATTTAGAAAATATGGCTTTTGGGGCCTCAGCCATACTTAAAGAAAAATAAGTAACACACACACACAGGCCCCAAAAAACACAACACCAACACACACACTCTAACGACCAGCAAAGGGAGGGAAAACTACTTAAAAGAAAATATTTTTACTATAAAGGGAACCTAACACTTACACACTTAAAAATTTTAGTGAAAAAATTTAGAAAGTGATAGAAAATAGGACTTAACTGCCCAGCACTATACGAGCTCACAGGAATCCAGCCATCCACAAGCGTGACAAACTAGATCTGAGGTCATGGAGGGTTAGCAGGGGAATATGGGTGAGGGGAGGGGCTAGGAGCTCGGATCCATTAGCTTGAAACAAGTTGCCGGCTCGGATCCGATATCGGATCCAAGACCCACAGGTTGCTGACAAATGAACTCCCTACTTCAGATCTCGTCTTGCATAAGTTATTGCTAGGAGCAGAGCTGTTTTCCAAGATAAAAACTTTATATCAGCAGTAGCAGCTGGCTCAAAAAGAGGCAGGGTGAGTTTTTCCAAGACATAGTTGAGGTCCCATGCAGGCATTGGTGATCTCCTTGGGGGCCTTAAGTTTTTAGCTCCTCTGAGGTACTGCCTTAACAAAGGATGAGAAAAGATTGGAGGCTCTGTATTGTAATGAGCCGAAATGGCAGAGGCATGAATTTTAATTAATGAAAAAGATAGGCCCTTGTCCAGCATTTCAGTTAAGTATTGCAAAACCAGAGGAATATTTGGTACAGCTGTAACAGCTTTTCTAGTACTAGGCTTTCTGGCTTCCAAAATGACATCCATCACAGCTTTACTGAGAGGTGTGTTTTGTATGACTACATTATCTGCCATGCTGTCAAGTTTAAGGTCCTGAGTTGGCTGTGCAGGATCTAATTGTTTTGCTGGGACAGTAGATGAGGTATCTGAGGTAAGGTCCAAACTGGGTATTGAGACAAATTCCTCAGGATTGGATACCAGTACTGGCGGGGCCAGTCTGGGACAATCAGTATCATCTTTGGCTTCTCCTGTCTGACTTTTAAGAGTACCTTGGGGAGGAGAGGCAGTGGCGCAAAGGCATATACTGATAGGTTTTTCCAACTGAAAGATAGGGCATCCACTTTCCATGCTTGTCTGTGATAAGTCCTTGTGCAGAATCTTTTTAGTTGATAGTTGTGAGGGGAAGCAAATAGATCTAAGTCCGGGCATCCCCATTTCCTTGTTATCATGTTAAAGACTTGTGGGTCCAGCTGCCACTCGTGGGGATCCATAAGGTTTCTGCTTAGTTCGTCTGCCAGAGTATTTTTCTTTTTTGGCAGGAATTGTGCCTGCAGATGCACTTGGTAAGTCAATGCTGTGTCCCACAAAGTCATGGCTAGTCTGCAAGGGGGGTAAGAATGTGTGCCCCCTGCTTGTTTATATACCACATGACCGTGGTGCTGTCTGTCTTTATCAGTAATTGTCCCAGATGAAGTAGGTCCTTGAAGGCTGTCAGGGCATTTTGAACAGCTAGCATCTCTTTTTGATTGATATGTAGATGCACTTGGTTTGATGGCCATGTGCCCTGAATACATCTTCCTGCCATGTGGGCCCCAATGCATAATCTGATGCATCCGTTGTTAGTGTCTGTCTGGCTGGGGGAAATGTGAATGGCAGTCCCTTGTTCTGGTGACGAGCCTTTGCCCACCAACGAAACTCCTGTTGCAGGCAGGGGATGAGAATAACTATTGTTTTCAGGCTGTGGCAATTTTGAGTCCAAACACTTTTTAGGTACCACTGAAGTTTCCTCATATGCAGTCTTGCATATGGAAATAGTAGGATGCATGATGCCACGAAGCCCAAAGCCTGCAAAATTTTTCTTGCAACTAACTGGGCTTTTGTTGCCACATTTTGAAATAGGTAGTCAGTTGCCTTTGTCTGGCGTGAGATAAGCTATCTGGACAGTTGTATTTAAGCTTGCACCCAGGAATATTATCTCTTGAGAGGGTACTAGTTTTGATTTCTTTTCGTTGACTGTGTACCCCAGGCATGTTAGAAGTCTTTTCACAAACGCCAGATGTTGTAGAAGAGTGTCGTTGTTCTCTGCTTGAATTAAACAATCGTCCAAGTAAGGATATATTTGTATTCCTCTTTGTCTGCAGAATGCAATTACTGGTGCCAGGCACTTTGTAAAGACCCTGGGGGCAGTAGATAAGCCAAAGGGCAGTGCAGAGAATTGGTAATGCATTGCGTCAGCCTTGAATCTGAGGTATCTTCTGCATGACTGTCCGATTGGGACATGCAGGTATGCCTCTTTTAAGTCTAAAGTTACAAGCCAAGCATTCTTGCCCAGCATGGGCAGAAGCTGCTGCAAAGTCAACATCTTGAATTTTGGTATATCCAGGAATGTGTTCAGAATAGATAGGTCCAGTATTGGTCTCCAGGCTTTGTCCTTTCTGGGTACCAAGAACAGTCTTGAGTAAAATCCTTGTCCCTGCTCCCGATGTGGTACTTGATGAATGGCCCCCATAGCCATGAGGGATGAGACTTGTTTTGGTGCCTCTGCCCATTGATTTTTTGGCAGATCTGGTCAACCGTTTGCCTTTGGCAGGGTATGGAAATGGAACTTGTAGCCTTGTGACACTATATTTAGAACCCACTTGTCCTGGGTTATAATGTGCCAATTCTGACAAAAAAGTGCTAATTTTTCCCCTAAGGGTGCTGTCAGGAAGTAAGTGCTTGGTGCAGGAAGTCATTGGGACTGTTTTCTGTATGGTTGTGATTTGTCTTCTCCATCTTTGGAGGTAGAAGCACCCCATTGCTTTGACCTGTATGAACCTTGCACCTGGGCTCTGCCTCTAGGGCGTCTGGATCTGCCCCTTTGAGGTCTGTCTGACACAAGAAAGGACAAATTCTTTGTAGGCCAGTGTCTACTAAAAGTACAGTTTTGTACCTACCATAAATGTAGATGTTCGAAGATCCACATTGCTGCAGTCCTTACACTTGGGTAGTCCGCTGTCCTCGGTCGGCCCGAATATCAAAGTATAAGGCTGACGTCGGTCAAGGCGCATTTGACTGACATCAGGACGTCAGGGTACAAATGCGCATGACCGACGTCATATCCTCAGTCTTTTCTTGCCCCAGATGTCAGAAGACCCTAAAATAAAGGTCAAACCAAAGACAACAAACAACCAACCATCCTAACACTAAAATATGTACAATATATACAATATATACAATATACCCCATATTGACAACCCAACCCACACAACCCTCTAACTACAGAGGGATGGAGGGAGGGTATGGACTCCAGCAATGTGGATCTTCGAACATCTACATTTATGGTAGCTACAAAACTGTACTATGTTCTTCATCTCACATTGCTGCAGTCCTTACACTTGGGTAGAATCCCAAAGCAGAGGTAAGGAGGATGGCCAAACTATAATGAAGCAGGAGCTGCCAAAATGCCCTGCAAAACAGCAGTGGCAAAACCAGCCCTGGATTTAGAGTACAGTGGAAGGTGATAATGCCTAGAGAAAGTATGCACTGAACTCCAAGTAGCTGCCTCCAAAATATCCCTAGTTGCCACCCCCCTCAAAAAAGCTGTTGAAGTGGCAGTAGCCCTAGTGGAATGAGGCCTAATCCCAGCTGGAATCTCCTTGCCATGATGGGAATAACAGAAAGCAATGCAAAACCCAATCCACTTAGAAATAGTTTGTTTTGACACAGGCTTGCCCTGAGAACTCAAAGCAAAAGAAACAAATAACTGCTGAGACTGCCTGAACCCTTTAGTTCTGTCCAAATAATATCGCAACTGCCTGTGTACATCTCAAGTGTGCAAAATCTTTTCCCCTTTATTTTGGGGATTTGCATAAAAAGTAGGCAAATGAATAGTTTGGTTTAAAGCCACACTAGAAACCACTTTAGGCATAAAGGAAGGATTAGCACAATGTGAAGATACCCTATCCTTATGAAAAATTAAGAAAGGCTCAACCGCCATAAGGGTCTGCAACTCAGAAACCCTTCTTGCAGAGGTAATAGCCAACAAAAAAGCAGTCTTCCATGACAAAAACTTTAATTCAGCAGTAGCTGCAGGCTCAAAAGGTTGTAGAGTGAGTTTCTCCAACACAAAATTGAGATCCCAAGCAGGAGTAGGAGCTCTTGGGGGTCTTATATTCTTTGCCCCTCTAAGAAATTGCTTGAACAAAGGATGAGAAAACAATGGTGGGTCACAATCATAGTGAGCCGAAATAGCTGCAGCATGAACCTTAATAGAAGAGAAGGACAAACCTTTGTCCAATAACTCAGTAAGATATTGAAGAGCCACACTTAAATTAGGCTCAGAAACATCAAAATCTTTGCTGCACTCCAAAATAAAAATCTCTTCCATTTATCTCGTATATGAACTTTCCTTGTACTAGGCCTTCTAGCTTCCAAAATAACATTCAAAACTTGCTGTGGAAGTGGAGGCCCACTATGGTTCAAAACAGAATATGCCAGGCTGTTAGGTGCAGAGAGTGAAGCTTGACATTGAGCAAATGACTGTCCTCCTGAGACAACAGGTGTGGAAACGAAGGCAAAGGCCATGGAGGCTTCATACCGCAGGCTTCTCAGTAATGGGTACCAATGCTGTCGAGGCCAATCTGGAGCTATCAAAATCATCCTTGGCTTGTCTTGTCTGGCCTTTAGTAGTACCTTTGGAAGGAGAGGCAGAGAAAGGCATACACATGAAGATTGCTCCAATTGAAGGAAAGAGCATCCACTTTCCAAGCTGTGGGATGAAACCTTTTGTGCAAAACTTTGGCAGCTGATGGTTTAGTGGAGAAGCGAACAGATCTATGTCTGGAGTTCCCCATGACACTGTCAATTTCTGAAATACATGAGGATCCAATTTCCACTCGTGGGGATCCATAATTTGTCTGCTCAACACATCTGCTAAGGAGTTCTGTGCTCCCGCAGAAACCTTGCCTGAAGATTTAGCTGTAAACTGAGAGCAGTCTCCCACAATCATTGCTTGCCTGCATAGAGGATAAGAATGTGTTCCTTGCTTGTTGATGTACCACATGACAGTTGTGTTGTCTGTTAGAATCAACACCTGCCCTGGAAGAAGTAAATCCTTGAAAGCTATTAATGCAAACTGGACTGCTAACATCTCTTTCAAGTTGATATGTAGATGTTGTAGTCTGGCAGGCCACTTGTCTTGTATCCACTTTCCATTCAGATGAGCTCCCCAAGCTTTGTCTGAGGCATCTGTCGTTAGAATCTGACTCTGGCGGGTCACAGAGAGTCCCTTGTTTAGGAGACATTCCTGAGCCCACCACAACAATTCCTTTTGAATGCAAGGTATTATTTGAATGACAGTGTCCAAATCCTGGCAGTGCTGTGTCCATACATTTTGAGATACCATTGTAGCTTCCTCATATGCAGTTTGGCATTGGGAAGCACCAGAATACAAGATGCCATGAACCCCAAGGCTTGAAGGACTGTCCTTGCAGTCAGCCTGACTGATGAGAGAACTGATGAAAGTAAAGGAAAGATTCTTTTGTTTGTCCGGGGTCAATAAGGCCATCTGGGATGCTGTATTCAGTCTCACACCCAGAAAGCACATGTCCTGAGAGGGTACTAGACTGGACTTTATTTCGTTCACAGAATACCCCAGGCATCTTAGCACTGCTATCACATAATCCAAATGATGAAGAAGCTCGTCCTTCCTTGAGCCAGAATCAGGCAGTCATCCAAATAAGGATAGATCTGTATTCCTTTTAACCTGAGGAAAGCTATCACTGGAGCCAGAACCTTCGTGAACACTCTGGGCAGTAGATAAGCCAAAGGGCAATGCAGAGAACTGATAATGAGAAGTCCCAGCTCGAAAGCAGATACTTCCTGCAACTCAGTCTGATAGGAACATGAAGATAAGCCTCCTTGAGATCCAAGGTTACCATCCAATGATCTTTGCCCAGCAGAGGTAAAAGCTGCTGTAACGTCAACATTTTGAACTTGGGAATGTCCAGATAAGTGTTGAGGATAGATAAGTCCAAAATTGGTCTCCACGTGTTCCCTTTCTTTGGTACTAGGAACAGGCGAGAATAAAATCCTAGGCCCACTTCTGGCATAGGGACCGGCTGTATGGCCCCTATTTGGAGTAACAGAGAAATTTGCTTGTGAGCCTCTATTCTTTGTTGAGGAGGAACGTCTGGCATGCCTTTGAAAGGAGGCAAGGTATGAAAATAAAACCTGTAACCGTGGTAAATGATATCCAATACCCATCTGTCTTGGGTAATTAAACTCCAATTTTCTTTGAAAAGTGTCAACCTTCCTCCCAAAGGTGCTGCCAGACGAGCAGGTTCTGGCAGCTGAAAAGGTAGGTCATTGGGTCTGTTTACGAAAGGACTGACCCTGCCCTCACCGAAGACTGTGCAGGAGAACTCCCTGTTCTAGGCCTGAAAGAGCCCTGAGCTCTGCCCTACCACGTCTAGATCTACCCCTAGACTGGGAATCATAAGAAGGATAGGTCCACCCCTTAGTAGGCCAATTTCTACTAAACTTTGGAGGTTGAACCTGCAAAAAATCTTTAACAGTCTGCATAGACTTAGCCTTGTCTTCCATTTTCTTTAAGACTGTCTCAACAGGAGAACCAAACAACACATCAGATTGTAAAGGAGCATCTAAAATCCTTGTTTTAACATGGTCAGATAAATTCTGATCCCTCAACCAGGCGTGCCTGCGAAGAACTGACCCAGTGGCAGCCACCCTAGAGGCCTGTACAGCATCAAAACCACATTGCAAAGAATGCTTACCCACCTGTTCAGAAACATGTACTAAATCTTGTAACTCTTTACAATCAATACCTTCCGCCAGAGCATCAACCTTAGACTTCAATTGAGAAAGGAGATAGTTTTGGTATTTCAACATGTGAAACTGGCAATTCAAAGCCCTCATCGCTAGAGTGGAGGAAGTATAAACTTTCTTTCCCCATCTATCCAAGGCCCTGGCCTCTTTATCTGAAGGAACCGGATTCTTGACAACAGAAGCCTTAACACCTTTAGGCCCCTGACTAACAGTTTCTGGGTCTGCCCTAGGACTCTTAAAAGATACTTATGAGCTTCAGGCACCCTGTAATACCTATCCGGTTTAACAGGAGCAGGAGGCAAAGAATCAGGATTAAGAGAAGCCTCTGTAAAACATCTTCCACCACATCCAAAACAGGAGGTATAGCCAAAGGCCTATGCTGGGGTAAAACAAAAATTCCTAAGCCTTTTCCTGGAATCAGAGAAGTCCTGACCTTCCCACTTAAAATGCTCCCTCATGGAATGAAGAGTTTCTGAAAAAGAAAAATCCTCAGGAGGAGAAGCAGAAGGAGTAGAAACATCCACATCAGAATCAGAATAAGGGGAATACTCCTGCAAGTCTTCAGCCGAAGACTCTGAAACATTCGAAGCCTGCTCAAAACTCCCTAGCTCAGGTTCCACCCTAGGTCTCTTATCAGGAGGGGGCAAAGAACCCCTAATTAAAGTAATCAAATCTTCTGCCATTTTAAGCATATGCTTCTTGGGCACAGTTCCTGAAGAACTAGGGGTGACACCAACTGAAGCTAAACCTGGCCTGCCTCTGGGAGAAGCCTTGGAAACAGAAGGAGAGGGCCTAACCACCCTAGGAAGGGAGGGAGTATAGTAACCTGAGAAGCCCCATCAGCCTGACCTGCCTCCTGAGAGGCCACATCCTGCAACAACAAAGTCTCCCTGGGATCCCAAAGAAACCTCCGTGGAACCACCGGCTCCATCGACGCCTCTAAAGAACCGGCGTCCGGTACAGACGGTTCTTCTAGCCTAGGCTTAACTGCTTTGTCCTTGCGCTTCTTCGAAGCGGCGCGGAGTATCCGCGGCATTTTATAATTGCACCGCTTCCAAGACTAACCTGGCACAATCTAACCTTCTCTTTATTGCGCTTATTGAATCTAGCACAAGAGCGACACCCAACAACGTCGTGCTCAGGCCCTAAACAAGGAATACACAAAGTATGGTAGTCTCTATGCGGTATCTGTTTCCCACAAGAAATACAATTATTCACTTTTCTGACATCCGGTAAACCACTGAGGCAAGAAAAACTAAAATATTCTAACGGGTACTTAGCCAACTTTGACTCGGTCTGAAACTCCGAAACCGAACAATTTCAGAACGCCAACCGGCACTTGCAACGCTGCTTCTGCATCGGACCATGCGGCAAAAAAGACTGAGGATATGACGTCGGTCATGCGCATTTGTACCCTGACGTCCTGATGTCAGTCAAATGCGCCTTGACCGACGTCAGCCTTATACTTTGATATTCTGGCCGACCGAGGACAGCGGACTACCCAAGTGTAAGGACTGCAGCAATGTGAGATGAAGAACATCCTAGGTGGCTGTACTTGTAAAACAAACTTTGACAGTTTGCATAGATTTAGCTTTGTCCTCCATTTTCTTTAACACCTCTTCTGCCTTAACACCAAACAAAGTATCATGCTGTAAAGGTGCATTTAATAATTTAACTTTGACATGATCAGGCAGATTTTGTTCCTTTAACCAAGCATGCCACCTAATTGCAGAACCCATAACTGTGGCCCTGCAGGAGGCCTCCAAAGAATCAAAACCACATTGCAAAGTATGCTTTCCAACTTGTTCAGCTGCATGCAATAAATCCTGCATTTCCTTGTTTTCTGCACATTCAGAGTTTAACAACATTTTCTGTTTAAGCAATGCCATGACATGTTGCTGATATTTGAGCATATGAAACTGACAGTTTAAGGCCCTTATAACCAAGGTGGCAGATGTGTAAACCTTTTTTCCCCACATATCCAGTGCCCTAGAATCTCTGTCAGAGGGGGTAGGGTTTTTTGCAGTGGAAGCCTTAACTCCTTTGGGACCCTGTGAAATGGTTTCTGGGTCTGCAGCAGGGTTTTTTAAAAGGAATTTATGAGTGTCAGAAACCCTGTAGTATCTGTCATGCTTAACAGGAGCTAGAGGTAAGGAGTCAGGGGTCAGACTAGACTCAGAAAAAACATCATCTACAATGTCTAACACAGGTGGAATAGCTAGAGGCCTGTGCTGGGGTAGTAAAAGGAAATCCCTGAGCCTCTTTTTAGACTCTGAAAAATCTTGGCTCTCCCAGTGGAAATGCTCCCTCATAGTGTGCAAGGTTTCCCCAAAAGAATAGTCCTCTGGAGGAGAAGCTGAAGGTATAGATTCTTCAGCATCAGAATCCTCATAGGGGGGAAGAGAATATTCCTGATCAGAAGAGGAATCAGAAGAAATGGAAACCTGATCTGAAGATTCATAGTCTGTCTCTTGCTTAGGCCTCTTATCAGGAGGGGGATGGGAACCCCTGATCAAGGTAATCAAGTCTTCGGCCATTTTCAGCATCTGTTTTTTGGGCACAGAGGCCTGAACACGTGGCTCTTGAGTTTGTTTGTTTGTTGTAGAAGGTGCTTTAATCTTTGACTTTGAAGCTGAAGCCGGTTTAATGTAGAGATGCTTAGGTTTGAATGCACCCTCAGAAGCCGGTGCTTGCTCAGTGGCTCCAGACCCATCTGAGGGAATCGTGTCCGAGGCTCCAATACCTTGAGTTTCCAGCAGCATAGCTGACTCCGCATGGGAGTCAGTAGTGGCCTGCAACTCTAAAGTAGCAGGCGTCAGGGGCTGCGAAAGTACCTCACTGAGAACCGGCGACTGGCTTAGGAGAAGCTTTGTCGCTAGTTTTGGGCCTCGGTAGTTTCTCTCTCCCTTTCTTTACGTTTTTTATGAACTCCGGTAGTCGGATGGCTATCCGATGACATTTCTGAATAATTAAACCGGCGTCCAAAATAGTTTAAGGCAAAATCATACCAACGCTTAATAATGCGTTGGTTAAATCTAGCACAAAACTGACAACCTGAAACGTTGTGATGAGGGCCTAGGCAAGGAATACAATAAGAATGAAAGTCCTTATGAGGTATTTGCTTTCCACAAGAAATACAATTATTAACTTTTTTTGACATCAGTCTGGAGCAAGAAAAAAGTTTCCTCAATGGGGTACTTAGCTTTATTGAAGACTTCTGATCTGAAACCTGAACACGAAAATCTCAGGAGTCGGCTGACCTGCACTTGCGAACTGCTTCTGCTTTGGGCACCGCGCAGCAAGAAAGACTGAAGAAAATGGCATTGGCTGCTTATTATATATCCCTGACAACCTGACATTAGGGAAAAGGTGACAGCAACTGACGCAGGACCCAAGACTTTGGAATTCAGGCTGACTGAGGGCAACCTGCCAGCAGGATTACCCAAATGTAATGACTGCAACAGTGAAACACGAAGAACATTCTGGCCTGCCTGCTAGGACAGCACGGAAGGGGTCTGAGGCAGGTGCCACGGTTGTAGCACTGTCAGACTGCACAAAAGAGGATACCAGTGTTGGCGTGGCCAGTCTGGTGCAATCAGGATTGTCCTTGGCTTGTTCTGTTTGATCTTTAGTAGAACCTTTGAGAGGAGAGGCACAGGGGGAAAGGCACAGACTGAGAGGCTTTCTCAGGAGAAGGACAGGGCATCCACCTATCAAGCTGAGCTGTGGGGAGTTCTGGTGCAGTACTTGTTCAATTGATAGTTCTGAGGGGAAGCAAACAGGGCCACCTTTGGTGTCCTCCATTTGTTCCACAAAAGTTTGAATATTTTGGGTTCCAGTTTCCATTCGTGTGGTTCCATGAGACTTCTGCTTAAGTCGTCTGCCAGTGAATTTAGTTTGCCTGGCAGGAATTGAGCTTGTAGGTGCACTTGGTTGCTCAAGGCTGTGTTCCACAGAGCCATGGCTAGTCTACAGAGTGGGTAGGAATGTGTTCCCCCCTGCTTGTTTATGTACCATATAACTGTGGTGTTGTCTGTCTTTACCAACAGTTGTCCTGGAAGAATAAGGCCTTTGAAGGCTGTCAGAGCATTCTGTACAGCTAATATTTCTTTCTGATTGATATGCAGGTGCATCTGCTTTGGGTTCCATTTGCCCTGAATGCACTGCCCTGCCATTTGAGCCCCCCCCATGCACAGTCTGATGTGTATGTTGTTACGGTTTGGGTGGCAGGGGGTAGAGTGAAAGAGAGTCCCTTGTTGTGGTTGCAGGCCTCTGCCCACCAAAGGAACTCTTCCCTTAGACAAATAATAGGAATTATTGTTTCCAGGCCCTGAGAATGTTGACACCAGAGACTTTTTAGATACCATTGAAGTTTCCTCATATGCAGTCTTGCATATGGAATTAAAATGCAAGAGGCCATGAACCCCAGAGCTTGCAGTATTTTCCTTGCAGACAGCTGGGTTTTTGTAGACAGTAGGTTGAAGTAAGTTGTCAAATAAATTTGTTTCTCTGGAGTGAGGGATGCCATCTGGGAAGTTGTGTTCAAGCGTTACTCCCAGGAATACAATCTGTTGACAGAGGTCACCACAGCAGAACTCCGATCTGCTCATGATTGGCAGTGGATTTTACGGTGCCAAGTTGCCAGCCCGATGCCTAACCTTCAATGAAGGCACGCCCATTCACGCTCGCACCTACCTGCATGTCTTTAATGTCACTCGACTGCGGGGAGGACATGCAGACTCCACACAGAAGGCACTCCAGCCGAGAATCGAATTCAAGAACCTCTTGCTGTGAGGCGACAACGTTAACCAGTGCACCACCGTGGCTTTGTTGCTACTAGGTGTGATTTCTTTTCATTGATGGTGTACCCCAGTGAAGTTAGAAGTCTCTTTACAAATCCCAGGTGCTGTAGTAGCAAATCCTGACGTTCCACCTGAATCAGGCAATTGTCCAAGTATGGGTAAATGGGTAAACTTGAATACTTCTCTACCTGCAAAATGCAATGGCTGGAGCTAGGCACTTTGTGAATACCCTGGGCGCAGTATATAAGCCAAAGGGAAGTGCAGAGAACTAATAGCACATAGAGCCTGACCTGAAGCGAAGGTATTTCCTGCAAGATTCCCTTATGGGGATGTGCAGATAAGCTTCTTTTAAGTCTAGGGTTGCCAGCCAGGCATCCTTAGCTAGCATAGGAAGCAGCTGTTGGAGAGTTAGCATTTTGAATTTTGGAACCACCAGAAAGGTGCTGAGAATAGACAAATCCCGGATAGGACGTCAGGAGTTTTCTTTTCTGGGAACCAGGAACAGTTTTGCATAAAAGCCTTGTCCCCTTTGTTCTGCTGGGACAGGTTGAATAGCCTTGATGCTGAGGAGAGAAGGTACTTGCTTTTGGGCCTCCACCCACTGGTTTGGAGGGAGGTCTGGGCATCCACTCAGGGTTGGGAGTGAGTGGAAGTGGAATCTGTATCCTAGGGAAACAATGTTTAAAACCCATTTGTCTTGGGTAATGTATTCCCAGTTTTTTGCATGCGGGGCGAGTTTTCCTCCTAAAGGTGCAAGAACTTGAGGAAGGTTTGGGGGAGTTAAGGATAAGTTATTGTGCAAGTTTACCATAACGGGGTGGCTTACTACTCCCTGTTTTGGAGGTAGGAGCACCCCACTGCTTAGATCTGTGCATAACCTGAGACTGAAGTCTTGGGGGTCTGCTGCCCCTGGGTTTGGACTGAGGAGGCCTGAAAGGGATTGGAAAGGACCAGTACTTTGAAGGCCAATGCCTACTGAATCTAGGTGGCTGTACTTGTAAGAAATCTTTAACAGTTTGCATAGATTTAGCTTTCTCCTCCATCCTTTTGAGAACTTATTCTACTTTATTTCCAAATAGGTGCTCTTGGTTTAAGGGTGCATCCAGTAATTTTGCTTTGACATGATCTGGCAAGCTCTGTTCCTTAAGCCAAGCATGTCTTCTAAGAACAGACCCAGTGACAGCAGCCCTACAAGATGTTTCTAAAGCATCAAAACCACATAGTAAAGTATGTTTACCAACTTGGTCAGCAGAATGCATCAACTCCTGTAAATCTTTGTGTTCTGCACAGTCAGGAATCAACATAATTTTCTGTTTAATTAGCTCCATAATATGCTGCTGATACTTTAACATATGGAACTAGCAATTTAATGCCCTAATGGCCAGAGTAGCAGAGGTGTATACCTTCTTACCCCATCTGTCTAAAGCCCTAGAATCCCTGTCAGAAGGGATAGGATTCTGGGCAGTAGTAGCCTTAATGCCTTTTGGTCCTTGGGAAATGGTCTCTGGATCCACAGTAGGATTCTTGAAAAGGAATTTGTGAGAGTCAGGTACTCTATAGTACCTGTCAGGTTTCCTGGGAGCTGGAGGCAAACTATCCAGGGTAAGGCTGGATTCCAAGAAAACATCATCTACAATCTCCAGAACAGGAGGGATAGCTAGAGACCTGTGCTGAAGAAGGTTTAAAAATTCCCTGAGTCTCTTTTTGGACTGAGAGTAGTCCTGGCTTTCCCAGCAGAAATGCTCCCTAAGGGTATGCAGGGTTTCCCCAAAAGAAAAATCTTCTGGAGGGGAAGCAGAGGGAATGGTGTCCTCTGCATCAGAATCCTCATAGGCAGATAAGGGTATGTCCTGGTAGTCAGAAGGAACAGAGATATCAGATTCCTGATCAGAAGAACCAGAAGGAAAATCAGTTTTAGGTCTCTGAGGGGGAAAGCTGGCTTCCCCTAATTAAGGTAATAAGGTCTTCAGCCATTCTAATCATTTGTTTTTGAGGCCTGTGGGCCTGAGAATGCGCTTTGGCCATCGGTTTCCTAGGTGTAGTGCGAACTTTAGGCCTGAGAAATTCGGTATTTTTGGCTTGAAGCGAAGTCGTTGGTTTAATATGAAAATCAGTATACCTGAATACACCCTCAGAAGCCGGTGCCTGCACAGTGGCTCTGGACCCATCCAAGGCAGAGATATCCACAGTTTCCATAGTCGAAGAAGCATCTCACTGCATATCTGACTCCGAATGGGTCTCAGTAGAGGCCTGCAAATCTGTAGAAGCAGGTATCAGGGGCTGCGAAAGCACTTCACTGAGTACCGGCGGACTGGCAACTAGCTTAAAGGTAGCGTTGTCAGCAGTTTTGGACCTATGCAGTCTGTCTCTGTCTTTATGCTTACATTTTTTCAGAAGATCGGTAGTCGGATGGCTTACCAACACCATTTTGGAGTACAGAGATCGAGAGCGAAAGTATTTATCTACAAAAATTGCCCGACGACGGATAGTTCAGGCATTGAACAAGGCACAAAACCGACAGCGAGGGACATCGTGGTCTGAGCTTAAACAGGTGACGCAGTAAGAATGAAAATATCTATGAGGTATTTGCTTTCCACAGGCTTTTTTCTGACATCGGTTAGAGCAAGACAAAAGGATCCCCAATGGGGTACTTAACTTTTAGAAGACTTCAGGTCTGAAACTCAAAAACGAAAATTCCAGGAGTCGGCCGACTGCCACTTGTGAACTGCTTCTGCTTCGGGCACCGCATGTCAAGAAAGACTGATGAAAATGGCGTCGGCTGCATGTTTTATACCCCTGACGTCATGGAAGAAGCAACAGCATCCGACGTAGAAATCCCAAGACTCTGGTATTCAGGCCGGATGAGGGCTACCTGCAGGCAGATAACCCACATGTGATGACTGCAACAGTGAAACACGAAGAAAGTACAGTTTTGTACCTACCATAAATGTAGATGTTCGAGTGTATATACTCCTGCAGTCATCACACCAGGGTTATCCTGCCGTCAGGCGGTCCCGCAGTCGTCCGAATCCCAAAGTCTTGGTCCGGCGTCGGTTGTCGTCGCTTCTTCCCTGACGTCAGAGCGACAGGGGTATAAAAGAGGCAGCCAACGCCATTTTCTTCAGTTTTTCTTGCCCCAGATGTCAGGTGCCCCCAACTAGGAAGGCAATACAAATAACTATGCAAAATACCTTAGTAGATAAACAATAGTACTAGCTGTTAGCAAATACACCATATAGGCATGCATCCATTAGATTGATGTACATGGAGTTATAACTAACACCCTGGTATATAGAGGGGATGATGGGAGGGTAACCTGGACTGCAGTGTAAAACAATAGTAGTAGTTGTAAGCAAATACACCATATAGACATGCATCCCAAAGGTAGATGTACATGGCGGTATAATAAAAGCCTTGTTAGGTAGAGGGGATGGAGGGAGGGTAACCTGGACTGCAGCAGCATAACCACTCGAACATCTACATTTATGGTAGGTACAAAAAGTACAGTTTTGTACCTACCATAAATGTAGATGTCCGATAGGTATGCATCTGCAGTCATCACATATGGGTTGTCCTGCCTCAGGCAGCCCTTCGGTCGGCCGGATTCCAAAGTCTGGGTCTGGCGTCGGCTGATGTCACCCATTCCCCGACGTCAGAGCGCCTGGGGTATAAAAGCATCAGCCGACGCCATCTTCCTCAGTTTTTCTTGTCCCAGATGCCAGGTGCCCTCTAAGGAAGGCTAAATTTGGAGAAATGCAATAAAAATCCAAACATGCACAATAATATATATATATATATATATATATATATATATATATATATATATATAAAAACAAATACACCACAATAGATTCCCCCAGCTAGCTATTAGGGGGGTAAGTACCCAAGAATACCACAGAGGGGAAGGAGAGAGGGTAAACCTGACTGCAGATGCATACCTATCGGACATCTACATTTATGGTAGGTACAAAACTGTACTATGTCCTTCAAGGATACATCTGCAGTCATCACATATGGGTAGAATACCATAAGCCAATCTGGGGGTGGAAGAACTAAGAAAAGGATGGTGTAGCTAAGATACCCTGCAGGACAGCCCTACCAAAGCCTACTCTGGATCTGGAATATAAAGGTAAATTGTAATGCTTGGCAAATGTATGCACGGAGCTCCATGTGGCAGCTTCTAAAATGTCCTTGGTAGCCACCCCTCTTAAGAAGGCTGTGGAGGTGGTTGTGGCTCTCGTGGAATGAGGTCTAATGTTAGTTGGTACAGTCTTTCCATGAAAGGAGTAACAAAAGCGGATGCAATTTCCTATCCATTTTGAAATTGTCTGTTTGGAAATTGCTTTTCCTTGAGTACCAAGAGCATATGCTACCAACAGCTGGTCAGCTTTTCTGAAACCTTTAGTTCTGTCCAAGTAGTAGCGCAACTGTCTGTGAATGTCCAGGGTGTGCAGAAGTTTCGCCCCTTTGTTTTGTGGATTTGGGAAGAAGGTAGGCAAGTGAATGGCTTGGTTTAATGAAACCATGGATACCACCTTTGGCATAAATGTAGGATTAGTTCTCAGTGAAACTCTGTCTGATGAAAAATAATAAATGGCTGTACTGCCATCAGGGCCTGCAACTCCGAAACTCTTCTTGCTGAGGTTATGGCCAGAAGGAAGGCAGTCTTCCATGAAAGGTACTGTAGATCTGCAGATGCTGCTGGTTCAAAGGGAGGCAGCGTTAGCTTTTCCAACACGAAGTTAAGGTCCCAAGCAGGTAGAGGTGGTTTCCGTGGAGGTTTGATGTTTTTGATTCCTCTTAGAAACTGTCTTAGGAGAGGATGAGAGAAGACAGGTGGATCAGTATTGTACTATGCTGAAATTGCTGAAGCATGAATTTTAATAGAAGAGTAAGACAGACCATTGTGGAACATTTCTGCCAAATATTCCAGGATATGTGCCATGTTCATCACTGTCGTATACAGGCCCTTTGTGGTGTTCCAAATGAGAAATCTTTTCCATTTTGCTGAATATGCCTTTCTTGTGGAAGGGCGGCGAGCTTCCATAATAATGTCCTTCACTCTCTGGGATAGCTTATCCTGAGGAGGAGTCAAGGTATTCTCCAGGCTGTCAGTTGCAAGGTTCTCAGGTTGGAATGTAGAGTTTTGCATCTGTGCTGTGTCAGAAGAAGTGGCCATAGAGGAAGAGGCCATGGCTTTGTACGTGACATGCTCCTTAGCAGTGGGTACCAGTGCTGTCTTGGCCAGTCCGGAGCTATCAGAATTACTTTTGGCTGCTCTGTCCTGATTTCAGTAACACCTTGGTCATTAATGGAATTGGTGGAAATGCATACACTGTTAGATTTCTCCAGCTGAAAGAGAGAGCGTCCACTTTCCACACTTGTGGGTGGTATGTCCTTGAGCAGAATTTCTTCAGTTGATGATTGTGGGGGGATGCAAATAGATCTATGTCCGGCCTCCCCCAAGATTTTGTTATCAGTAAGAAAATGTCTGGGTGCAGCATCCATTCGTGCGCATCGATGATATTTCTGCTTAAGCTGTCTGCCAGTGTATTGTCTTTCCCTGGCACAAACTGAACTTGCAGCTGTATATTGAGTTTCAAGGAAAGATCCCATAGATTCATTGCCAGTCTGCAAAGAGGGTAGGAATGGGTACCTCCTTGCTTGTTTATGTACCACATAACTGTGGTGTTGTCTGTCCTTATTAATAGGTGGCCTTGATGTAGAAAGAGTTTGAAGGCCTCGATTGCATGTATCACTGCTAGCATTTCTTTTTGATTTATATGCATGCGTAGCTCCTTCTGTGACCACTGTCCTTGAATACCTCTGCCCTCCATGTGTGCTCCCCAACCTAGGTCTGAAGCATCTGTTGTAATAGTTTGGGAGGTTTTTGGCTTTGTGAAGGGCAACCCCCTGTTGGACTGGCTGGCCTGAGCCCACCACAGAAATTCCTTTTGAAGGCATGGAATGAGTGGGATTAAAGCTTCTAAACTGTGACTGTGCTGAGTCCATAAACTCCTTAGGTACCACTGTAGCTTCCTCATATGTAGCCTTGCTTGTGGGATCAAAAGAATACAGGATGCCATGTAACCCAGGGCCTGCAGGATTTTCCTTGCAGTCAGCTGGGTTTGTCTTGCCAGATTCTTGAAGTAATCTGGTAGTTGTCTTTGTTTTTCTTCTGTGAGATAAGCCATTTGGGTGGTTGTATCCAGATCCGCACCCAAAAAGGTTATTCTTTGGGATGGAACAAGTCTTGATTTGTGCATGTTGACTGTATATCCCAAGGCCTGCAGAAGATTGATGGCATAATTTAAGTCCTTTACCAAAGTTTGTTGGCTGTCCGCTTGTATAAGGCAGTCGTCCAGATATGGGTATATTTAAATCCCCTGAAGTCTGCAGTGTGCTATTACTGATGCCAGGCATTTCGTGAATACTCTGGGCGCAGTAGATAAGCCAAAGGGCAATGCTGAGAATTGATAATGCTTTGACCCTGCAAGAAATCTGAGGTGTCTTCTGCAACTTTGTCTGATAGGGACATGCAGGTATGCCTCCTTGAGGTCTAGAGTCACCAGCCAAGACCCCTTGCCCAGCATGGGAAGGAGTTGCTGTAGAGTCAGCATTTTGAATTTTGGCACAATGAGATAAGTGTTCAGTGCGGAAAAGTCGAGAATTGGTCTCCATTGATTTTCTTTTCTTGGAACAAGGAATAGTCTGGAGTAAAATCCTTGGCCTTGTTCTGAAAGAGGAACTTTTTCTATAGCTTTCATTTGTAGTAAGCTTGAGATTTGTTTCAAAGCCTCTGCCCTTTGATTTGGTGGTAGACCGGGCATGCCTTTTCTTTTTGGCAATGTGTGGAAATGGAACCTGTATCCGTTGTCTATTATTTGCAGTGTTCATTTGTCTTTTGTAATGCTGTGCCAATTTTTGAAGAATAAAGAAAGCTTTCTGCCCAAAGGTGCTTCTAATTGAGCCCTGGTTGGCGGAGTCAAAGTAAAGTCATTGAGTGTGTCCTTGTGCAGCAGTTGCAGGTCCTGCACTACCTGTTTGGTTTGGAGGTTGCCATTGACGGCCTCTGTAGGAGCCCCTAGCTTGCCCTCTACCTCTGGCACGCCTGTTCCTTCCTCTCTGAAATCTTTCTGTGTCCGGAAAGGACCAATTCTTGGAAGGCCAATTTCTGCTGAATCTTGGTGGTTGCACTTGAAGAAAATCTTTAACGGTTTGTAAAGATTTTGCCTTTTCCTCAAATTTCTTTAGGACCTCTTGAGCAGTGGAACCAAATAACTTTTGCTTTTCCAGTGAAGCATCCAAAAGCTTAGCTTTAACATGGTCTGGCAGAGATTGTTCCTTCAGCCAAGCATGCCTACGTATGACTACACCTGTCATTGCTGACCTACATGAAGCTTCCAATGCATCATAACCACACTGCAAAAAATGGTTTCTAACCTGCTGGGAATTATGCACCAGATCCTGAAGGGATTTGCGATCAAGGGGTTCAGAAGAAGACAGTTTCTTATGCATTTCTTCTAACAAATACTCTTGGTACTGTATCATATGAAATTGACAATTTAATGCCCTCATGGAAAGAGTGGCAGAAGTATACACTTTTTTACCCCATCTCTCTAAAGTCCTGGACTCCTTTGCAGAGGGGAGTGGGTTCTTAGTAGTAACAGCTGCAACCCCTTTAGGGCCCTGGGAAATAGTTTCAGGATCAGCAGAGTGGGCCTTGTAAAGAAAATTATGTGAGTCCGGGACCCTGTAATACCTATCGGGTTTAACAGGAGCCGGAGGCAGAATGTCAGGGGTCATACTAGAGTCAGAGTACACATCATCAATGACACTTAAAACAGGAGGGATAACCAAAGGTCTATGCTGAGGTAAATGAAGAAAAGTTCTTAGTCTTTTTCTGGAATCAGAATATTCCTGGCCCTGCCATTTGAAATGCTCTCTCAGAGTGAAGAGTCTCCCCAAAGGAAAGCTCTTTAGGAGGGGAGGCTGGGGGATAGATTCCTCTGCATCCGAATCCTCGTAGGCCGAAAAAGCCTCCTCCTGGTAGTCGGAGTGATCCGAGCCATCCGAGGCCTCCTCTGAGGAGAGGGGATCAGGGGGATCTACCCTGGGTCTTTTGTCTAGAGGAGGTTGGGAGCCCCTGTCCAGATGGGGCTGAGAGCCTCTGATTAGAGAGATAAGGTCCTCTGCCACGGTTAGTATCTGGGAACTAGAAGAGGGTCCCTGAGGAATAACCCTGGGAGTCATGGCTTTAGTGTGCTTAGCAGCTTTAGCCCTGGTGAAGGCCTTAATGGACATGGATGCAGGAGGCCTGGCTGCACCACGTGCTGGTGTAGCTTTGTCTAGTGGTATGGTGTCGGAAGCTTCCAAAACACCAGTCTCTGAAGGCAATTCCAAAACCGACTCGGCGGGAGCCTCCGGGGCCGAGGCTGTCGGTTGTACTGTTTCAGGGTTCGGAAGTTCCAAGGACTTGGCATCAGCCGAGACCGAGACACTCGCGATAGGCCTGGCCGCGGTTTCAGCCAAAACCGCGGGCCGCGTGTGTCGGTCCTTGTCTTTCCGTTTCTTAGTTAAATGTGAAGTCGGGGTCTCCGACGGCATTTTATAAGAGAAACTAGCCCCAAAAAACTCCTCTGTGAACTCCGACCAGCGTCTAAGAGTGCGTCAGTTGAAGGAAGCACAGGCTGAACAGGCCGAGACGTCGTGGTCTGGGCCTAAGCAGGGGAGGCAGTAAGAGTGGAAATCCTTATGAGGTATTTGTTTCCCACAAGTTAAACAATTATTAACTTTATCTGACATCGGCTGAGGCAAGAAAGAGTCCCCAACGGGGTACTTAGCTTTTGAAGTCTTCAGTTAGCTGAATTACAGGAGCTGGCCGACCGGCACTTGCGAACTGCTTCTGCTTCGGGCACCACGCGGCAAGAAAGACTGAGGAAGATGGCGTCGGCTGACGCTTTTATACTCCAGGCGCTCTGACGTCGGGGAATGGGCGACATCAGCCCACGCCGGACCCAGACTTTGGAATCCGGCCGACCGAAGGGCTGCCTGAGGCAGGACAACCCATATGTGATGACTGTAGATGCATCCTTGAAGGACATCTGTACTATGTTCATCGTGCTATGCTGCTGCAGTCATCACACTTGGGTAGAGTCCCAAAGCTATGGTTGGGTGGTAGGAACTAAACTGGGTTAGGTGCAGCTAAGATGCCCTGCAGAACTGCAGTGGCAAACCCAGCTCTGGTTTTTGAGTACAGAGGAAGGTGGTAATGCTTGGTGAAGGTGTGCACTGAACTCCAGGTAGCTGCCTCCAGAATGTCCTTGGTTGGGACTCCTCGGAGGAAGGCTGCTGAGGTTGCTGTAGCCCTGGTAGAGTGAGACCTAATACTAACAGGCACTGCTTTCCCATGGTGTGAGTAGCAAAAGCAGATGCAATGTGCTATCCATTTGGAGATGGTCTGTTTTGAAATAGCCTTTCCTTCTGAGCCTGGTGCATAGGACACAAGGAGTTGGTCAGATTTTCCTGAAGGCCTTAGTCCTGTCCAAATAGTAACATAACTGTCTGTGAATGTCCAAAGAGTGAAGGAGTCTTGCTCCTTTATTCTGTGGGTTTGGATAAAAGGTGGGCAAGTGTATGGTCTGATTGAGAGCCACGCTGGATACTACCTTTGGCATGAAGGAAGGGTTGGTGCGTAAAGATACTCTGTCCTGATGGAAAATGATGAAAGGTTCCACTGCCATAAGAGCCTGCAGTTCTGAGACTCTGCGTGCTGAGGTGATAGCCAGCAGCAGGACTGTTTTCCATGACATCTATTGTAGCTCTGCTGAAAAGGCTGGTTCGAAAGGAGGAAGTGTTAATTTTTCCAGCAGGAAATTTATATCCCAAGTTGGAGTTGGTGGTTTTCTGGGGGGTCTTATATTTTTTGCCCCTCTGAGAAACTGCCTTAGCAAAGGATGAGAGAAAATGGGAGGAACCGTATCATAATGAGCTGAAATGGCTGAAGCATGGATCTTTATGGATGAGAAGGAAAGGCCTTTGTGTAGCATCTCAGCTAGATATTGGAGTATGTGTGGAATATTTGGGATGCCAGGATTTAGGTTTCTGGCTTGGCTCCATACACAAAATCTTTTCCATTTGTCTGAGCAAGTTTTTCTGGTGCTGGGCCTCCTGGCCTCCAAAATGACATTTTGGATGTCTTTTGAGATAAGTGTTGTTTGATAATTTAAGGTATTTTCCATGCAGCTAGATTTAAGGTCCTTAGTTGACTGTGAAGGATCTGAGAGTTTTGTTGGGTTAACAGTAGAGGGAACTGAGGTAAGATCCATGGAGGGCTGTGAGCCAAATTTCGTAATAGTGGGTACCAGTGTTGACGTGGCCAGTCCGGAGCAATGAGGATCATCTGTGGTCTCTCTGATCTGGCGTTCAGTAATACCTGGGTCAGTAGAGGCAGAGGAGGGAAGGCGTAGACTGACAATGCTGTCCAACTGAATGATAGAGCATCCACTTTCCAGGCAAGGGGATGATAAGTTCTTGTGCAAAATTTTTGTAGCTGGCAATTGTTGGTTGAGGCAAACAGATCTATGTCTGGTGGTCCCCACCTTTGAGTTATCATTGAGAATACTTGCGGGTCTAGTCTCCACTCGTGAGGGTCTGTCAAATTTCTGCTTAATTCGTCTGCCAATGTGTTCTCCTTTCCTGGCAGGAATTGTGCTTGCAGCTGTACTTAGTAAGTTAATGCTGTGTTCCACAAGTCCATTGCCTGTCTGCATAGTGGGTAGGAGTGCGTTCCTCCTTGTTTGTTTATGTACCACATAACTGTGGTGTTGTCCGTCCTTATTAGAAGTTGTCCTGGATGCAAGAGGTCCTTGAAGGCTGTTAGCGCATTTTTTACAGCTAGCATCTCCTTTTGATTGATGTGTAGTTGCCTTTGGTTTGCAGACCATTTGCCCTGTATGCATTGTCCTGCCATGTGTGCACCCCAGGCGTAGTCTGATGAATTGCTTGGCATGCTTGAGCCCACCATAGAAACTCTTTCTGAAGGCAGGGAATGAGAGTTATACTTGCTTCGAGGCTATGTCTGTGTTGGGACCATACACTTTTTAGGTACCATTGTAGTTTTCTCATATGCAGTCTTGCATATGTAATTAGTTGAATGCAGGATGCCATGTACCCCAATGCCTGCAGGAATTTCCTTGCAGTGAGCTGGGTAGAAGTTGCCATCTTTTTGAAGTACTGAGCCAGTTGTTTTTGCTTGTCTGGCATGAGGTAAGCCATTTGGGCCATTGTATTCAAGCTGGCACCCAGGAAAATTATTTCTTGTGAGGGTATTAGTTTTGATTTCTTTTTGTTTACTGTGTACCCTAGGCAACTTAGTAACTTTGTTACAAATGTCAGATGCTGTAGTAGGATGTCTTTGCTGTCCGCTTGGATCAGGCAGTCGTCCAGATATGGATAAATTTGTATTCCTCGTTGTCTGCAGTATGCAATTACTGATGCCAGGCATTTCGTGAATACTCTGGGCGCAGTAGATAAGCCAAAGGGCAATGCAGAGAATTGATAATGTGTTGTGCCTGCCAAAAATCTGAGGTATCTTCTGCAATCTTGTCTGACAGGGACATGCAGGTATGCCTCTTGGAGTTCCAACGTTACCAGCCAAGACTCCTTGCCCAGCATGGGAAGAAGCTGCTGTAGTGTGAGCATTTCGAATTTGGGAATGTCCAGGTACATGGTTAGAATTGAAAGGTCTAAGATGGGTCTCCAGGCTTTGTCCTTTCTTGGTACTAGAAACAGTCTTGAGTAAAATGCTTGACCCTGCTCTTTTGCAGGTACCTTCTGAATTGCCTTCATGTTCATGAGAGCTGAAATTTGCTTTTGTGCCTCTGCCCATTGGTTTGTTGGCAGATTTGGCATGCCTCTCATCCGTGGTAAAGTGTGAAAATGAAATCTGTAGCCTCGGGTAATAATGTCCAGCACACATTTGTCCTTTGTAATGATGTGCCAATTTTGTGGAAAAAGAGCCAGTTTTCCTCCTAGAGGTGCTGCCTGGGCAAATTTGCTTGGCAGGCGAAGAGGAAAGTCATTGAGTTTGTTTCCTGAACGGTTGAGATCTGTCGTTTCCCCCTCTTTGAGTTGTTGTTTGCCATTGTCTAGGCCTGAAGGTACCTTGTGCCTGGCCTCTGCCCCTAGGGCGTCTGTACCTGCCCCTTTGGGGTCTGTCTGAAGCAGGAAAGGACCAGTTTTTTGATGGCCAGTTTCTGCTGAAGCGAGGAGGTTGCACCTGTAAAAAATCTTTAACTGTTTGCATAGATTTTGCCTTTTCTTCCATTTTCTTTAAAACTTCCTCTGCTTTCACACCAAATAATGCATCCTTTTGCAGTGGAGCATCCAGTAACTTTCCTTTGACATGTTCTGGTAGGGCCTGCTCTTTCAACCAAGCATGTCTACGTATTACAGACCCTGTGACCGCTGCTCTACATGAGGCCTCCAAAGAATCAAAACCACACTGCAAGGTATGTTTTCCCACTTGTTCTGCTGCATGCAACAAATCCTGCATCCCTTTGAAATCTAGTTGATCTGTCTGAGGGATCATTTTCTGTTTTAATTGAGTAAGCAATTACTGCTGGTATTTAATCATGTGGAATTGGCAGTTTAATGCCCTCATGGCCAAAGTGGCAGAGGTATACACTTTTTTCCCCCATCTTTCTAATGCCCTGGAATCTCTTTCCGCAGGTAGTGGATTTTTAGCAGTGGAGGCCTTAACCCCTTTGGGACCCTGGGAAATGGTTTCTGGGTCTGCAGCAGGGCTTTTATATAAAAACTTGTGAGAGTCAGGGACTCGGTAGTATCTGTCTGGTTTAGGTGGAGCTGGAGGTAAGGAATCTGGATTTAGACTGGATTCAGTGTAGACATCATCCAGAATGTCTAAAACAGGAGGAATGGCTAAGGGTCTATGCTGAGGTAGAAGAAACAACTCACGGAATATTTTCTTGGAGTCAGAGCAATCTTGTCCTTCCCAATGGAAGTGCTCTCTCATGGTGCGCAGGGTTTCCCCAAAAGAGAAGTCTTCAGGGGGGGAAACAGAGGGAATTGATTCCTCAGCATCTGAGTCTTCATAGAGAGGGAAGGGGTCATCCTGTTCCTCACAGTCTGCTGAGGAAATGGATTCCTGGTCAGAAGGAGGTAAATCTTCCTCCAGTCTAGGCCTTTTGTCAGGAGGGGGTTGGGAACCCCTGATAAGGGTAATCAGGTCCTCCGCCATTTTGAGCATTTGCTTTTTAGGCATAGGGGCCTGTGTGGGAGTCTGTGGACCCGGTTTCTTAACCTTTGGAAGCCTAGCGTATGACTTAACGGAGAGAGTCGTCGGTTTAAAGACGCCTTCTGAAACCGAAGGCCTGTCCATAGTCTCCGGATCGCCGCCAGGGCTGGCGTCCGCGAGTTGAAGAGGAACCGGCTCCAGTGGCCCAGTAGATTCTGTCTGAGAGGTAGTCGCATTTTCTAAGTCTGCGGTAGTCAGGGGCTGCATAGGCGCCTCACTGAATACCGAAGATCCGGCGGCATGCCTAACCGAGACCTCGGTATCCGGTCTAGGTCTAGGCTGCCTGTCTTTGTCCTTGCGTTTTTTAAAAATAGCAGTTGTCGGAGGTTCCGACGACATGATGTAGTTGAATTTTCTGCCAAAATAATGTCGGGTGGTATCAGCCTGACACTTAATAGTGCGTTTATTGAACCTAGCGCAAAACCGACAACCAGAAACGTCGTGGTCTGGGCCTAAGGAAGGAATACAATAAGAATGGAAATCCTTATGAGGTATTTGCTTCCCACAAGAAATACAATTATTAACTTTGTCTGACATCGGTCTGAGGCAAGAAAAGTTTCCCCAGCGGGGTACTTAGCTTTATAGAAGACTTCGGCTGAAATTCTGTTCGAAAATCTCAGGAGCTGGCCGACCGGCACTTGTGAACTGCTTCTGCTTCGGGCACCGTGCGGCAAGAAAGACTGAAGAAAATGGTGTTGGCTGCCTCTTTTATACCCCTGCTGCACTGACGTCAGGGAAGAAGCGACGACAACCGACGCCGGACCAAGGCTTTGGAATTCAGGCCGACGGCAGGATAACCCAAGTGTGATGACTGCAGCAGCATAGCACGATGAACATCGGATACAATGTGCTATCCATTTGGAGATGGTCTGTTTTGAAATAGCCTTTCCTTGTGAACCTGCAGCATAGGATACAAAGAGTTGGTCAGTTTTTTCTGAAGGTCTTTATCTTATCCAAATAGTAACGTAGCTGTCTGTGAATGTCCAAAGAGTGAAGGAGTCTTTCTCCTTTATTCTGGGGGTTTGGATAAAAGGTGTGTAAATGAATGGTCTGATTCAAAGCCACACTGGATACTACCTTTGGCATAAAGGTAGGGTTAATTCGTAAAGAGACTCTGTCCTGATGGAAAATGATGAAAGATTCCACTGCCATAAGTGCCTGTAGTTCTGAGACCCTGCGTGCTGAGGTGATAGCCAGCAACAGAGCTGTTTTCCATGACAAGTATTGTAGTTCTGCTGAGAAGGTTGGTTCGAAAGGAGGCAGTATTAATTTTTCTAAAACGAAGTTGAGGTCCCAAGCTGGCGTTGGGGGTTTTCGGGGGGGGGGGGGGTCTTATATTCTTAGCCCCTCTGAGAAACTGCCTTAGTAAAGGGTGTGAGAATATGGGAGGATCCGTATTATACTGAGCTGAAATGGCTGAAGCATGGATCTTAATGGATGAGAAAGAAAGGCCTTTGTGTAGCATCTCAGTTAAGTATTGCAGTATTTGAGGAATGCTTGGTATCGAAGGATTTTGGCCTTTAACCTGGTTCCATGCACAAAATCTTTTCCATTTGTCTGAGTAAGTTTTTCTGGTGCTGGGCCTCCTGGCCTCCAAAATGACATTCAGGACGTCCTTTGAGGGAAGTGTTGATTGGTAATTCAAGGTATTCTCCATGCAACTAAATTTAAAGTCCTGAACTGACTGTGAAGGATCTGAGAGTTTTGCTGAGTCAACAGAAGTGGGAATTGAGGTAAGATCCATGCTGTGAGTCAAGGTCCTTAGTAATGGGTACCAGTGCTGACGTGGCCAGTCCGGAGCAATGAGGATCATTTGAGGTCTCTCTGATCTGACTTTCAGTAATACTTTGGTCAAGAGAGGTAGTGGTGGGAAGGCATAGACTGTCAATGCTGTCCAACTGAATGATAGGGCGTCCACTTTCCAGGCTAGGGAATGATAAGTCCTTGTGCAAAATTTCTGTAGTTGGCAATTGTTGGGGGAGGCAAATAGATCTATGTCTGGGCGTCCCCACTTTTGAGTTATCATTGAAAATACTTGTGGGTGTAGTCTCCACTCGTGAGGATCTGCCAAATTTCTGCTTAATTTGTCTGCCAATATGTTTTCCTTTCCTGGCAGGAATTGTGCTTGCGGTTGTACTTGGAAAGTCAATGCTGTGTTCCACAAGGTCATTGCCTGTCTGCATAAAGGGTAGGAGTGTGTTCCTCCCTGTTTGTTTATGTACCACATAACTGTGGTGTTGTCTGTCGTTATTAGTAGTTGTCCTGGATGCAAGAGGCCCTTGAAGGCTGTCAATGCATTTTGCACAGCTAGAATCTCCTTTTGGTTGATGTGTAGATGCATTTGTTTTGTGGACCATTTGCCCTGTATGCACTGTCCTGCCATGTGTGTTCCCCAGGTATAGTCTGAAGAATCTGTTGTCATAGTTTGGTTTGCTGGAGGTAAGACAAAAGGAAGACCCTTGTTTAATTGACATGCTTGAGCCCACCATAGGAACTCTTTTTGAAGGCAGGGAATGAGAGGTATACTTGTTTCGAGGCTGTGCCTGTGTTGAGTCCATACACTTTTCAGGTACCATTGTAATTTCCTCATATGCAGCTTTGCATGTGGAATTAGCTGAATGCAGGATGCCATGAACCCCAGTGCCTGCAGGATTTTCCTTGCAGTGAGCTGGGTAAAAGTTGCCATCTTTTTGAAGTATTGAGTCAGTTGTTTTTGTTTGTCTGGCATGAGATAAGCCATCTGGGCCATTGTATTTAAGCTGGCACCCAGGAATATTATGTCTTGTGAGGGTATTAGCCTTGACTTCTTTTTGTTTACTGTGTACCCTAGGCAACTTAGCAGCTTTGTTACAAATGCCAGATGCTGTAATAGAATGGCCTTGGTGTCCGCTTGGATCAGGCAGTCGTCCAGATATGGATAAATCTGTATTCCTCGTTGTCTGCAGTATGCAATTACTAATGCCAAGCATTTTGTAAATACTCTGGGCGCAGTAGATAAGCCAAAGGGCAATGCAGAGAATTGATAATGTGTTGTACCTGCCAAAAATCTGAGGTATCTTCTACAATCTTGTCTGATAGGAACATGCAGGTATGCCTCTTTGAGGTCCAACGTTACCAGCCAAGACTCCTTGCCCAGCATGGGAAGAAGCTGCTGTAGTGTGAGCATTTTGAATTTGGGTACCTCCAGGTAAGTGTTTAGAATTGAGAGGTCTAAAATGGGTCTTCCAGGCTTTGTCCTTTCTTGGTACTAGAAATAGCCTTGAGTAAAAAGCTTGACCTTGCTCCTTTGTAGGTACCCTTTGAATTGCTTTCATATCCATGAGAGCTGAAATTTGCGTTTGTGCCTCTGCCCATTGGTTTGGAGGCAGATTTGGCATTACTCTCATCCGTGGTAAAGTGTGAAAATGAAATCTGTAGCCTCGGGTAATAATATCCGGAACCCATTTGTTATGATGCACCAATTTTGTGGAGATAAAGCCAGCTTTCCTCCCAAAGGTGCTGCCAGAGCAATTTTGCTTGGCAGGCGAAGAGGGAAGTCATTGTGTTTGTTTCCTGAAGGGTTGAGATCTTTCGTCTCCACCTCTTTGAGTTGTTGTGTGCCATTGTCTAGGCCTGAAAGAACCTTGTGGCTGGCCTCTGCCCCTTGGGCATCTGTACCTACCCCTTTGGGGTCTGTCTGATGCAGGAAAGGACCAGTTTTTTGATGGCCAGTTTCTGCTGAAATGGGAGGTTGTACCTGTAAAAAATCTTTAACTGTCTGCATAGATTTTGCCTTTTCTTCCATTTTCTTTAAAACTTCCTCTGCTTTGACACCAAATAACACATCTTTCTGCAATGGAGCATCCAATGACTTTGCTTTGACATGTTCTGGTAAGGCTTGCTCTTTTAGCCAAGCATGTCTACGTATTACAGATCCTGTGACAGCTGCTCCACATGAGGCTTCCAATGAATCAAAACCACACTGTAAGGTATGCTTTCCCACCTGTTCTGCTGCATGCAGCAAATCCTGCATCTCTTTGAAATCAGGTTGATCTGTCTGAGGGATCATTTTCTGCTTTAACTGTGTAATCAAGTACTGCTGGTATTTTAGCATGTGGAATTGGCAGTTTAAGGCCCTCATGGCCAAAGTGGCAGACGTATACACTTTCTTCCCCCATCTTTCTAATGCTCTAGAATCTCTTTCAGAAGGTAGTGGATTCTTAGCAGTAGAGGCCTTAACCCCTTTGGGACCCTGGTAAATGGTTTTGGGATCTGCAACAGGGCTTTTATATAGAAACTTAGGAGAATCAGGAACTCGGCAGTATCTGTCTGGTTTAGCTGGTGCAGGAGGTAAGGAATCTGGGTTTAGACTAGATTTGGACTAAACATCATCCAAAATGTCTAAAACTGGAGGAATTGCAAGGGGTCTATGCTGTGGGAGAAGAATAAACTCATGGAGACTTTTCTTAGAGTCAGAGTAATCTTGGCCTTCACAGTGGAAGTGTTCCCTCATGGTGTGTAAAGTTTCCCCAAAAGAGTAGGCTTCAGAGGGGGAGATAGAGGAAATGGACTCTTCAGCATCTGAGTCTTCATAAGGAGGGAAGGAATAATCCTGGTCCTCAGAGTTAGCTGAGGAAATGGATGCTTGGTCAGAGGAAGGATAATCTTCCTCCAGTCTAGGCCTTTTGTTAGGAGGGGGTTGTGAACCCCTGATAAGGGTAATGAAATCCTCAGCCATCTTAAGCATCTGTTTTTTAGGCATAGGGGCCTGTGAGGGGGACTGTGGACCCAGTTTCCTAACTTTTAAGGGGGCTTTAAGTTTAGCATAAGACTTAATAGAGATAGTTGTCGGTTTGAAGACACCTTCAGAAACCGAAGGCCTGTCCAAAATCTCCTGATCACCATCAGGGTTGGCGTCCGAGGGGTGAGATGGAACCGGCTCCTGAGACCCAGCTGATTCGGTCTGGGAGGCCATCAGAATTTCTAAATCTGCGGTAGTCAGGTGCTGCGTAGGCGCCTCACTGAAAACCGGAGAACCGGCGGCAGGCCTTGCTGAGGCCTCGGTATCTGGTCTTGGCCTTGGTTGCCTGTCCTTATCCTGGAGTTTTTTAATCATTGCTGATGTCGGTTGATCCGACGACATGCTATAGTTAAATTTTCTGCCAAAATAATGTCGGGCGAAATCTGCCCGACGCTTGATTGTACGTTTGTTGAACCTAGCACAAAACCGACAACCAGAGACGTGGTCTGGGCCTAGGCATGGAATACAATAAGAATGAAAATCCTTATGAGGTATTTGCTTCCCACAAGAAATGCAATTTTTAACTTTGTCTGACATCGGTCTGAAGCAAGAAAAGTTTCCCCAACGGGCTACTTAGCTTTAGAGAAGACTTCGGGCTGAAATTCGATTAGAAAATCTCAGGAGCTGGCCAACCGGCACTTGCGAACTGCTTCTGCTTCGGGCACTGCGCGGCAAGAAAGACTGGAGAAAATGGCATTGGCTGCCTCTTTTATACCCCTGTCGCACTGACGTCAGGGAAGAAGCGAAGACAACTGACGCCGGACCAAGACTTTGGGATTCGGCTGACTGCGGGACCGCCTGACGGCAGGATAACCCTAGTGTGATGACTGCAGCAGTATTACATGATGAACATTATCCTGATGCACTTGTTGTTGACAGGAGATGCAAACAGATCGCAGCATGACTGGCCCCATTGGCAAAATACCTTCTCCTCCACCCTCATGCTGACAGACCACTCATGAGGCATCAGCATAGATCTGCTCAAATTGTCTGCAATCACCTTGGTTTTCCCTGGAATGTGCATTGCTATTAGAAATTGGCTGGATGAGATAGCCCGTTGCCACACTCTCATAGCTTCTCGACAAAGAGGGTAAAATTTGGTTATCTTTTGTTTCTGATGTACCAGACTGCTGACACATTGTCTGAATCATAACTGTCCCAGTGGGGAGAGTACCTTGATAGGCCTGCAACACTAGGAGGACAGCTCTCATCTCCAGGACATGTATATGCATGTTGGCCTCTTTGGGGGACTACGTGCCTTGGACTGTCCATCCCAAGAAGTGCCCCCCCACGTGCCTTGGACTGTCCTTCCCAAGAAGTGCCCCCCACCTGATCTGGGAGGCATCCGTGTTCACTATGGCTTTGGATTGGGGGAGAACAGAGATCACCTTCTGTTACTTGGGAGGAGGGTATCCATCATACATCTCACCTTTTAAAACTTTTCTCATATTTCATGGAATAATACTAAACAGCAAAAAAAAAAAAGCAAGTTTTTTTTTTTTTGATAAAGGGTAAGGAGGACAACAATGGTACTGAAGAATGAAGAATACACCAACCTGTAAAAAGGAAAGTTTGTCAAAAAAGAAGGTTTTAAATGCTAAGGAATAACACTGGCAACAGTATAAGAGAAATACACTAAGTGCATGCAGTTATACAAAAATTTGAAAGAAATGATCAAAAAAGCACTTATTTCTTAAATATGCTCGAGAGCAAAGCTGACCACATCTATAAATGAAAGCGTCAAATGTGATCTGATGTTAGGGGTTGGTGCATTATGGGTAGGGAGGAGCTCAAGAGTTTCAGTTGGCCACGAGCTATAGTAATAGCCAAGTCGAATCTGAGGTTCAGATCCAAACCCAATGGTTGAGGAATGAATGAAAATTGACATTGGAACTTTATTTTAATCCAAATAATATCTGAACTGTCTATGCAAATCCAAGGTGTGAAGAACCTTCACACTGGCAGATTGTGGAGAAGGAAAAAAAGAAAGGGAGATGAACAGACGGATAAAGGAACAACTCACTGACGACCTTGGGCATAAAAGAAGGGATAGTACCAAGAGACATCCTGTCTCTGTGGAAAACTAAGGAAGGAACAACAGCCATAACAGACTGAGGTTCAGACATTCTCCTGGCTGAAGTGACAGGCAAATGAAGAACAGTCTTCCAAGTACAATGTTGTAAGGAAGCTGACAAAGCAGGCTCAAAAGGAGCCTGAGTCAATTTTTTAAGTACAAAACTGAGGCTTCTTGGGAGGCCTGATATGAAGAATGCTTTTAAGGAATTGCCTGACCTCAAATCTAGGGGCCAGAGGTGGAGTCAAGGGCAGATAAGCAGAAATTATTGACAGGTGAGCTTTAACAGAAGAATATGCTAACCCAGCATGGAGCATATCAAACAAATAAGACAGAACCAGAAGAACCTCCACAGATTGGTGCCTCTCCTGCCATCAGGCTCCCCTAACAGAAAATCTTTTCTATTTAGATATATAATTTCCTGACTGTCAGTTTCCTGGCCTTCTGTAGAACCTGAAGCAAGTCCTCAGAAAAAAGTATGCCTGAAAGGGATCAAAATCCTATCACCCACAGCATTGGCTGAAGAGTAGACAAGTGAGAATGGATAAGAAATCCCTTTGCTTGTGTTAAAAGATCCACCTGGTGAGGTAACGTGCGGTGACTAACCCTGGCCAAGTGAGAAAGAAGGGGGAACCAATGCTGTCTGGGCCAAAAGGGAATCACTAGCAACCTTTTAGGAGAGTCCTGCCTGATCTTGTGCAAGACTCATGGTAACAGAGGAAGGGGAGGGAAGGCATACAGAAACATCCCTTCCACGAAAAATACAGGGCATCCACTTTCCAATACAGAGGACTTGGAGCTCTGGAACAGAATAGAGGACACTTCCTGTTCAGAGTGGAGGAAAAAAAGATCTACCTGAGGAATACCCCATCAATCCACAATGTCCAGGAACACATCTCCGTGAAGCATGCATTCATGAGTTTGTGTGCTGGACCTGCTCAGAGTCTGCTGTTAAATTGTGCTCCAAAGGAATTTAAACTCCCTCAAGAGTCACTTGATACTGGACAGCTAGATCCAAGACCTGAACAGCTAAGTGTGCAAAGAAGATAAGACTTTGTACGCCCCCCCCCCCCCTTGCTTGTTGACATACCACATTAATGGTATTGTCTGTGAAAATTTCAAGATGAAAGAGGGAGTAAAACGCCTGAAGAGCTAGAAGCAGAGCCCTCATCTCCTTTATACTGATGTGGTCTGACCTCTGGTGAAGAAGTCAGAAAACCTGAACCTTGAGACAGCTGAAGAAGGCTCCTCATCCCCTGTCTAAGGTGTCTGTAAAGAGCTCTTGAGTTGGGAATGAAGCTTGGAAAGGAAGCCCTGGATAGAGAGAAAATTCATGAATCCAACACTGAAGCTCGAGCTTGAGACAGGGAAGGACGGGTACTAGGAAGACCAGGGTGTGGCAGTGTTGCAGGCCACACTGACTTGAGGTACCACTAAAGCTTTCTCATGTGGAGCCTGGCCAGAGGACTCATGAGAATGGTGGAAGCCATGAATCTGAGGACCCTGAGAAATTCCCTGACTGTGACTGAAGCCAGAGGAACAGGAGACTGGAAAAAGGCAATGAAAGACAGGGCCTTGGGGACAGGCAGAGATGCCAACATGGGGATGGTCTAAAGCCTGCATCTGAGGAAAATATTATCCTGAGAAGGTGTCAGAGCTGATTTCTGGAAGTTTATGGTGAACCCCAAACTCTATAACAGGGAAACAGTACACTTGAGATCCTGAAGCAGTGAGTCAGAGAAGAAGCTTGAATGAGCAGGTAAGTCAAGGTAGGGTAAGCTCTGAAATCCTCTCATCCAGAAAAAGGCAATGACAGGAGCAATACATTTGGTGAATACCCTTAGGGTAGCAGACAACTCAAAAAGCAAAGAAGAAACAGCGAAATGTAAAGATTTCCTGGAAAGGGGGTGGATTGGGATATGAAGGTAGGCATCCTCTAGGACTAGAAGAACAGAAAGGCCTGGGGTAGAAGAAAGAGAAGTAAAGTCTGGAGAGACAACACCCAAAAGGAAGGCATTTTGAGAAAGGTGTTGAACTGTGAAAGATCCAGAACTGGTCTCCAAGTGCCCTACCTTCAGGGAACCAAAAATATTCTGGAATAAAAACCCTTCCATACTTGGGCAGGAGGCACACGTTGAATGGTGCTCTGGACCAAAAGAAAACGGAGTACCTCTGGGAAAAGAGGAAGTTGTTCCGGAGGTAGCTGAGGGATGCCCAATAAGGGAGGAAAGGATTTCTAAACCATGAAGTATCCCTGGCAGACAATGGACAGAACCCAATAGACTGTTGTGAACTTTAACCAATTTGGAAGAGACCGAGAAAGATGGAGGGATAAGGGAGCCTGACTGAGTGAAAGAGGAATCAAACTGTTAAATGTAAACCAAAATGCAGGTTTCTGGGAAGTAGGGGTTTGAGTAGACTTAGCAGGAGGCACACATCTAGGACCATTTTCCTTTAGGTGGAGGACGCGACTGCCTACGAAGAAAAGCAGGTTAGGAGGAATAATTCCTCTGAAACTTCGAAACAGGAGAAACAAAAATATGTTTCAGCTGCTGCTTTACCATTATCTTGGAGAAACTTGAGAAGTTCAGTAACAATAGTACCGGAAAGATTTTTATTATTCAAAGGAGCATCCAACAGTTGGGCCTTAATGTCATCAGGCAAAATCTGATGATGAAGCCAAAAGTAACACCTCATGACAGAACCAAAGGCAGCAGCCCTGGAGGAGGCATCAGTTGCATTGTAGCTGTGTTTGATAGAGTAGCAAGTAACCTGAGAGGTACAGTCCAACAGGAAAAGGGCAGAAGCCTTCCCCTCAAAGTCAGGATGGTCAGAAGCCACTTTGGAAACCTGAGAAAGGTGGCCCAAAACATACCTGGCCATATCAGTCTGGTGCTTGATGGCATGAAAGGATGAAGTGGCAGCAGTGTAAACTTTTTTTCCCCAGCCTTTCCATAGCCCTACTATCCTTATCTGAAGGGAACAACTTGGTAGAGGGCAACAGCTTGGAGGGCTTGTCAAAAGAGACAGATACTACAGAAGGGCATTTATAAACAATGTTATACTCATCCGGCACCCTGTAAAATTTATCAGGTTTCTTGGGTGCATGGGGCTTTGAATCAGATACCACAGAAGCTGCTGAAAAGGTATCCAGGAGAGCAGTCAGAACTGGGGGAAACAACTGATGGCTTAGGAGCTCATAATACCTTTCTGAATGTCACAGACTTAAGAACAATCCCACTTAAACTCCATCATGTGGGCAACAGTATCCCCAAAGGAGAGCTCCTCAAAAGGGAAAATGGACTAATATAATCCTCTTCCTCTGAGCCATAGTTCAAAGGGAAAGGAATTTGAGAAGAGTAAGCCAGGGACTCATCCCCGGAATCCAGATCCTCATCTGAAAAATCCAGGTCCCTGGGTCTTTTAAGAGGAGTTGAACACCAGGGAGGGGCAGGTACAGACACCCATTGAGCAGGCATTAAAGCATTAAATAACCCCCAAGTAAAATCCTGTCATTCACATTGTGGATTCATAGCTACAGGGGAAATATGCTCAGTTTTCATTTTCTTTTTCTGCAGGATGTCCGCACAAAATGCCCTTGGAGGTTCAGCCCCCTGGCGACATTCAATAAGCATAGTAAGGATCTCCTTCCTAAGAGCTGCGGAATACCCCTTCAGTCCCTCAGAAATAATCAGCCAAGGTCCCCCATCAATGTGAAGATCAGAAGTTTGTAAAGCCTCCAGGGATGTGCAGGAAGTCAGATCTATAACGTATTTCAGTGGGGTCAGGGCACAGGAATCTGATCTTCTGAACTTTCACTATCCTTAAGAAAGACATCTGGGAGGAGGCTGGACAGCAGCCATATCAGACAAGTTTTTTGGTCTTTTTCTTTGCAGATGGCTTGAGCCAACAACAAAGACACTGGTTTTCAAGGTAAATAGACAAAGAGGATAGATGACTATATAGGGTCTTAGGGACATAAGCCTGGCAGATAGAACACTGCATATGGTTGTGGGACGCACCCAAACACAAAATACATTGTCTGTGAATGTCTTTATGGGGAATCTGCCTCCCACACTAACTTTCCCTTTCAGGATGACATGAAACCAACAGCAATAAATAAAAAGAAAGATGAGAAGAAACCCCAATGGGGCACTTATATGAAACACAGCCTCATAACCAGCACAGCAGAAGGGCATTCAGACTGATGTTCAGTGATGGTGTTCAGACTGCTGGCAAAAAAAAGTGTGCATCCATACATCACCTTTATGCCCTATGTCTTGTGCGGGGAACATACGCGTGACGTACAGTGCCTGTAAGTACTAAAGGCTTTAGTACACTGGTTAGATGTTGGGCTATTCTTGGCAGGAGATCTCTTAGGTAAAGAATACTGCAACAGTGACAAGGAAAGACATTATATGATCTGGCCTTTGACCAACGTGTCACCAAGCCAGTAAGAAAATCATTCTATGTCACCCAATGTATAAGTAAAGGCATGGCATCCAGGTCCAAAGAAGTCATATGCCACTTTATTCAGCCCTTACCCATCACTCAGTATAATGCCCCCTTCTACATGTACCTGACCAGACACACACAACAGTTGGAATGCCCACAAAGGTTTTTTATCAGAATAATCCAAGGTATAAACACACTAACCGATACAGCTTGCCTTAAAGACATAGCTCTATAGTGGGTTTCCTACACATTACTGAGAGGTGATCTGTGTCTGACATATAAGGCATCCTTAGATCCAGCTCTGATGGACTTCATGCCCATCCACAAAACAAATAGCATCAGAACCACTAGATCATAGGGTTTAAATTTTGCTTGTGACATAAATAAGACATGTTGGTGAGATACTTATATGTTTCAGAGGATCCCCATGCTCTAGGACAGGCTCCCATCCATGTGAAGCAGAGTCCATCCCTAACTCTACTTATGTGAAACCTTGATCAATGGATGGGAAATCGGAAATTCACCCTGGGTCTGGCCCTCCAGTCCCTGTTAAACAAAGGCAAACAGTAATGCCCATACTAACATACAGCCCATGACTTCTAGAAGCTTCTTAACTAACATACCTCCTCCTAATACATGCCCATGATACACAGGGACACAACTGGGCTGGATTGCACAGCTAGGCTTATAAAGCTTATGGTGGTCGTTAGCCTAGTACATACCAATGAAATGATAAACAGGTTCATCTGTGCTTTTCCTCACCTGTGGACTATGTCTATGAAAACTTGCTTGTTGAGGGCCCGTACGTGGTCAATGGACATGTCTAGACAGTCTTCCAGAGCAGTGTCCTGTGACGGAATGTAAACTGCTTTGAAGTGACACCACGCGCTGGGTGGCCAAGCAATCTCAGACAACCTGCATAACTTGTATGGCCTGGTTCCCCCTTGCTTGTTTGTGTACTATATGACTGTTGTGTTGTCTGTAAATACTTTTTGAGGCCCTGGTTTCCACAGCTGGGGAAAATCTTGAAAGCCCAGAATGAGAGCCATCATCTCTTTTATAATGATGTGGTCTTTCTTGAGACAGGATTGACAATGGCCCTGGACCTTGTGGAAGCCTGTTTATACCTACCAAGCCTCATTTGAGGCATCTGTGCACATTTCTTGACTTGGGGTCTGTGGTTTAAAAGGCAAACCTAGACTGATATTTACCTGTGTCACCCACCAAAGGATCTCCTTCTTGAGAAAAGGCATGAGGGATATCTGTGTGTCCAGGGGGTGACAGTATTAAGACTATACATTTTTCAGGTATCAATGAATTTTCCTCATATACAGTCTGGCTAAAGGGAGTGTTGTTACGGCTGATGTCATAAATCCCAGTGCTCTAAAATCTCCCTGGATGAACAAGCCTTTAGGGATGTAAGGGATTGGAAGTAATCTGTAAGGTTCTGTACCTTTCCCCTGAGGCAAGAAGGCCTGTATGCTCTCTGTATTCAGCCTGCAACCCAAGAAATCCAGGTCTTGAATGGCCTGTAAGGAAGACTTTTTGAAGCTGACAGTGAATCTCGGTTGCAGGAAGACGTTTAGAGTGAAATGGAGAAGCAGCAATAAGATCTGAGGCGGAGATTTACAGTGAACTGGAGAAGCTGCAGTAAAATCTCAGGCAAAGAGACTTGGACAAACAAATCATCCAGGTAGTGGAATATTTGTATTCTCTGAGTCCTACAAAAGGATATAACAAGAGCTAGGCACTTTGTGAATATCCCTGGGGCTGTAGAGAGCCCAAAAGGCAAAGCAGTAAACTGAAAACGTGATAAGCCAGAATAAAATCTCAGGATTTTCCTGCAAGAAGGGTGCATGGGGTATGAAGGAAGGCATCCAGCAGATCCAAGGAGACCAGAAAACCCAGCAGAAGAATGAAGGAAGCATGGTCTGGAGGAAAAGTATTTTGAAAGCAGGAACCTTGAGGTAGGTATTGAGCAGAGAGAGAGAGATCTAGAATGTGTCTCCACTACCCATTTTGCATAGATTCTTATAACCCATGGGAGCCTTTCAAAGTCTAGCCATGTTTTCTAAAAACAATGACATCTATATCCAAACAGGATATTGAAGGCCAGGCATTTATAAATTACCTCTGTCCATAATTGACATGGGTGTCAGGCCAACTGTAAATTTCCCACTGGTCTAGGTTGCACTTAAATTGGGTAACAGCTCCGAGGGGCAAGTTTCTGGAATACCTATATGTCTCTCTGGCACGTCCTGTTTACGTCACACACAAAATCGAGGTTCCCAGACTTTGTATTTCTGGTACTGTTTGACTTACAAATATGCAGGAGATTCATAAGTGTGGGGTCTGAGGATGTCTTGTAAGCCAGGCATAGATCACTCCTCAGCAATCTACAGCAGACTGAGTTGAAGGAAAGAGCTTTAAGTCACTTGTTTGTTACACCTTGTACTCTTTTTGCTCTAGTTACTGCATATGCCTGGGCAGGTACATACCATACTTATAATTGTTTCACTTAAGCCGTGAGGTGGGGGGCTCCACCAGGACTCTCTTCTGGCTACAAGCATGACCTGCTCCAAGGACAATGTTAGGTGGGAGTTTGACTGGGGCGGTACACTTATATAACTGTATAAAAGATCACCCTGCAAAATATTAGTGTGTGCATGTAAGATAAAAGCTGGAAACACACATAGAATAAAACAACCTGCAAAATATTAGTGTGTGCATGTAAGATAAAAGATGATGGAAATACACATTAAAAAAAACTGTCACGTATAATAAGTAAGAACAACTGCTTTTAATTATAATGGCTACTCTATCCATAGTACCTTGGAATGTAAATAGCCTTATAGATCTAGACAAAAAGGAGAGAAGAGATTATTCTAAAGTTTCTGAAATTCCAACCTGCCTGGAATCACTGGCACGTAGCTTGGAGAAGTTGCACTTCACTGCCTTTCTGTTCACCTGTTCTTTGTCTCTGCCCAATGGCCCACTGAAACATTAAGCTAAAGTTTCTGAAAGAGTTCCATAATTAGCTTTACTGGACAGGATCCCCCTCTAGCTAGCCTGTTACATCCAGCACAGAGGTACCTCCATCCAGGGTACTTTATGCAAGACTCTGAGAGGTGTGGAAAGCCATGTACTGTGACTAGCAAGCCTTTCATCAAAAAGGAATGAGGAAAAAAGCTTTTATTCCAATTCTGCTTAAATATTTTAAGTTGAACTTATAATGACATGTGGTGATACTTCTTTGTACTTTTATGTTTTTCCATCTTTATTCAAAAAATGTTACCTGTTTGCATTTTATACTTTGTGTTAGGACCTTATGTTTCTACATTATATTGCACTTCTATCTCCACAAGTAGAATTGCTTTTATTTTAAACCCATCTGGGCCTTAAGTCTTGCATTTTCAGTCACAGTTGTGGCAGAACTGTAGACTACTGACAGATTTCAGTTTTATTTAGTCATTTGTTACTGCATTTTTTTCTATAAAGAATGTTACTGGTAAATGTCTGTATAACATGATGCAGTAAACTGTAGAAAAATTACAGTAGTGAGTACTGTTTTTTTCTGCTCTACGACTTGTGCTTCAGTGGTTTTACAGTTGTTGATATTCCAATTTCCGCCTACAGTTGTATATTCTGCTGATCATTTACCTGTTTAAAGTTGCACTTCAGTGCCTTTCTGTTCCCCTATTATTTCTGTCTTCCCCACCCACCACTGAGACATTAAGCTAAAATTTCTTAAATTCTAACTTGCCTGGGGTCATTGACCTGTAGCTAAGAGAAGCTGTATTCCAGTGCCTTTCTGTTCTCCCTGTTCCTTGAGCACGTCCTTATCCACCCCCGCTGAGGCATTAAAGCTAAAGTTTCTGAAACAGCTCTAATATTGGATTTATTTGATATTCCTCAAAAGCTACCCTGGTTTTTCCTTGAATTTTTCCCAACTCTCCCACTGTCACCCCTTTTCCTGTTTTGTTTTTCCCCAAAAACCTTTATTGAAT
Organism: Protopterus annectens; assembly: GCF_019279795.1. Taxonomy (NCBI): domain Eukaryota; kingdom Metazoa; phylum Chordata; order Ceratodontiformes; family Protopteridae; genus Protopterus; species Protopterus annectens. Next base: position 625,415,371 of record NC_056737.1, read on the forward strand.
TATCACTTGTGACATAGGCAAATTTACATTCATATAGAAGTGATCAAACTACATTAACATAACAAACATTGTACTTTACATATATTGTTATATATCATATAATCTAAGCAATATTACATAAATTATTCAATTCCTGCCCTTTTTAAAGAAACATCTTTGCTAAACCATCACTTACTACATAGGCATTCATGCAACTGAAAACAAACCACACTGACACAATCCTAGTCACAATCATTTTACATCACAAACCATACTGACACACTCCCAGTTGTAAACATTATACATCACTTGTAATCTATCCAATCTTTCTCACTCAAACATTACTTATCTCATTTAAGTACTGCCCCCTTTTAGACCTCATTCTTTCCATGTATGTATTGTTCCCGCAATTCCCATTTGGGTCTGTCCATTAAAATGTGGTAGTACGCATCCTTGAGGTCTATTGAGCACATCCAGTCGCTCTCCCGCAAGAGGGGGAGAATGGATTGAAGGGTGACCATCCGGAATTTTTCTTTGGTTACTGACAGGGGACCTGGAAGCTGTGGAGGGAGAAGCCCGCTTAGCTGGGGGGGGGGGTCTAGAATATTTAAGGTTGTACCTAATTCAGAAAAATATAACAAGGGATGAGGTAATTAAGATTATAATGTTATTGGAAATAATTTTGAATAATAATGTTTTCATATTTACTGATAAGTATTTTTTGCAAACAACAGGAGTGACAATGGGCACCCCATGCGCCAACTCATATGCAAATTTAGTACTTGCTTACTGGGAACATACATACATTCTACAACATACTGGTTTTTCTAAATATATTAGACTTTATAAGAGATTTGTGGATGACCTCTTTTTGATTTGGGGAGGAGACTATGAATCACTTAATGATTTTATTACCTATATAAATGGCACCACTAGCTTTTTAACATTAACTAGTAACTGCTCAAAAGATTCTATAGAGTTTCTAGATGTGTTGATTGCAAAAGATAGAGATAAGATACATACATCTATCTATAGGAAATCCTGTCGAAGAAATGCCTTCTTACACAGAACCAGTATGCATCCCCCACATATATATAAAAACGTGGTAAAGAACCAGGCATTGAGATGCTCAAGGTTAACTAGTAAACAGGAAATTTTTGAAAAAGCCTTATTAGACACAGAAAAGGATTTATCAGACAGGGATTATAATAAAAAAGATTTAGAGAATCTAAATTATGTGGATTGAACAGGTAAAGGACGTCCATATATAGAAGGTGCTGAACAACAGTATAATAATATGGTAGTTCATCAGAAAAGAAATAAGATTGGACAAAGAGTTAATATCCCTTATACTAACTGTAATAGAATCATAACATATGTTATTAGAAAGAACTGGGGAATTTTGACTTTAGATGAAGAGATTAGTAAGATAGTAGGTCAACATCCGAGCTTCAGTTATAAGAACACTAGGTCCTTGAAGAGACTACTATGTTATGAGCACAAACAGACTAGAATACTTTCAGTAAAAAATGGAACTTTACCTTGTTACAATTGTAACCAGTGTCAATATATATATAATAGAAATACTTTTATACATCCTGACACACAAGTATGTTATGAGTTTGATTTCTATGCTAGTTGTGCTTCCAGAAATGTTGTTTATTTATGTGTTTGTCAGAAATGCAATATGTATTATGTTGGTAAAACGAATAGAACATTAAGAGAGAATTAGGGAACATCTATATGCCATAAGCAAAGAGAATGAGACCAATGCCCTAGCCAAACATGTGATTTATAATGATACCACACATACATTTAAGTTCATGGTTTTAGAACTGATACATACCACCAGAAGGCTAGGAAACATAAGTAACTTTACTGAAAAAGAAGAGAACAAATGGATAATCAGACTACAAGCTGATATTAGACATGGTCTCAATGATAGAGTTTCTTTAAAACCCTTTTTGAAAGACAGACCATTGAGACATTAACAACACTGCTCTTTCCATACAGTTTTTTACTTGCATACACTAGTTTCTCTCATTTAAGTATACATATTGCACTTAATTTATACTGATTTTCACCACATACTCCCACATACACACTCATGCGATTCTCACATACATATATAAGCATATACATACTTTTTTATATACATTTTTATATACATTTTTATATTCACTTTTATATTTACATTAACACACATTTCCATCATATATTAAATTTACTTCATACGTTCACATATATATTCATATATACTTATATATATATATATATATATATATGTATTTTTTATGTATCATATATATATATTTTTTATACATACTTATTCACACACATATATATATATATATATATATATATATATATATATATACTTTCACACACTTATATATTTATACATAATATCGAGGTATAGATTGAGTCACATATAAGTATACAGATATGGATATGTATATGTATGTATTTTTTACATTTTCATATTTATATGTTTATGTATTTTTATGTTTCTATATGAATTTTTTATGTAAGTCTGTTTGCGTATAGGTACATCATGTGTATGAATATATTTTATTAATATTTTATTATTATTTTTAGAAAGTCACAGTAGACTGCCAGTTTTATTAGACAATTCTATCAGTCAACAACTGTCTTTATAAAGATCTCTCTAAGGACAAGGAAATTAAATGCTGTAAATTAGAATTAATTAGAATTAATTAGCTAATTAACATTCAGAGATTTCACTGGCTTAAGAAAGAGTTAAGTAGAGATATAAGGGAGTTTTTTACTTTTTATTTTCATTAAAGTCTGAACAAGCGCCCTGTGAGGCGTGAAAGCGCTTACTTTCTACAAATAAAGGATACATCAGCTTTTTAAGTTGGCTTTGATTGTCGTGGTGTGCTTCTAATCTCTTTTTTCTACTGGACTTATAACTTTGTTTTGGAGGCACTTCACCCCTTAAGTATACATTTTATTTCAAGAAGGAAACTCTGCTTCTCATTCTTCTTACAGAAAAGTTCAATAACTGACTTTGCCAGTGAAACTGTTTTCAGTATTCCAAAGAAAAATGCTTGGGAGACTGAAGAAAAGCACAAGAAAGTACAGTTGTGTACACTTACCATAAATGTAGATGTTCGAGTGTATTCACTGTTGCAGTCATTACATTTGGACAATCTGCTGGCAGGTTGCCTTCATTCGGCCTAATTAACAAAGTCTTAGGTCCTGCATCCGTTGCTGTCCCTTCTTCCATGATATCAGGTCGTCAGGGGTATAAAACATGCAGCCGATGCCATTACATCAGTTTTTCTTGCCCCAGATGTCAGGTGCCCCCCAAATGGGGACCTATATATATATATATATATATATATATATATATATATATATATATATATACACACACACACACACACACACACACAATTTAAAACACTAAAAATATACACCTCCAAACAAAAAACAAATACACCAAAAAGGCTTTTAAGCATAGTAAAAGAAAGTAGAGGTATAGTTAGAGAAGAAACAGGGGGCTGGAGGGTGGGTAACCAGGAATGCAACAGTGAATACACTCGAACATCTACATTTATAGTAAGTGTTCACAACTGTACTATGTTCTTTGTGTTTCACTGCTGCAGTAATTACATTTGGGTAAATTCCCAAAGCTATGGTTGGGAGGATGGATTTATACAGCATTAGGACCAGCTATAAGGTCCTGTAGGACAGCAGTGGCAAAGCCAGCCCTGGATTTTGAGAAGAAAGGTAAATGGTAATGTTTGGTGAACGTATGAACTGAGCTCCAGGTAGCAGCTTCAGAATGTCTCTGGTAGGAACACCTCTGAGAAAAGCTGTAGAGGTAGATGCAGCCCTGGTGGAATGAGATCTGATCCCTTGGGGGATAGTTTTACCATGATGCATATAGCAAAAACGGATACAATGGCTTATCCATTTGAAAATAGTCTGCTTTGAAATAGCCTTTCCCTCTGCCCCTGCAGCAAATGCCACCAGCAGTTGTTCAGATTTTCTTAGAGATTTTGTCCTGTTTAAGTAAAATCTAAGTTGTTTGTGTACATCCAATGAATGCAGAATCTGCTCCCCTTGTTCTGTGGATTGGGAAAGAAAGTTGGCAAATGAATGGTCTGATTAAGAGCCACACTGGATACCACCTTAGGCATGAAAGATGAATTGGTCCTGAGAGACACCCTGTCCGCATGAAAAATAATGAAAGGCTCCACTGCCATAAGAGCCTGTAATTCAGAAATCCTCCTAGCTGAAGTGACTGCTAAAAGGAATGCTGTTTTCCAGGAGAGAAATTTTAAGTCTGCAGTAGCAGCTGGCTCGAAAGGAGGGAGAGTGAGTTTTTCCTATACAAAATTGAGGTCCCAGGCAGGGGTTGGAGCTCTCCGGGGAGGTCTTAAGTTTTTGGCCCCTCTGAGATCCTGCTTTAGCAGAGGATGAGAGAAGAGGGGAGGTTCTGTGTTGTAAAGAGCTGAAATGGCAGAAGCATGAATTTTTATGGAAGAAAAGGACAGGCCCTTGTGAAGCATTTCAGTTAAGTATTGTAAAATCTGAGGAATATTGGGCACTGCTGTGCTTATTCCTTGTGACTGGTTCCAGGCACAGAATCTTTTCCATTTGGCAACATAAGATAAGATAAGTACTAGGTCTTCTCGCCTCCAAAATGACATCCATCACAGGTTTGCTGAGGGATGCTAAGGGTGAATTTAGGTGATTAGCCATGCTGCAAGATTCAAAGTTTGGAGCTGAGTGTGCAGAATTTGGTTGTTCTGCTGAGACAGTAAGTAAGGTGTCTGAGGCAGGTGCCCCAGTGGAAGGTATGACATGTTGCGCAGGAGTGGGTACCAGTGTTGGTGAGGCCAGTCTGGTGCAATCAGAATAATTTTTGGTTTGTCCTGTCTGATTTTTAGTAGAACTTTGGAGAGAAGAGGCAGAGGGGGAAAGCATAGACTGAAAGTTTTTTCCAGCTGAATGATAGCGCATCCACTTTCCAAGCTTTTTTGTGATGGATTCTTGTGCAAAATTTGTCCAACTGATAGTTCTGGGGTGAGGCAAAAAGATCTATGTTTGGACTCCCCCATTTGTGTCACATGTTGAAAATCCATGGTTCCCATTTCCATTTGTGTGGGTCCACGAGATTTCTGCTTAGTTCATCTGACAGAATATTCAGCTTTCCTGGCAGGAATTGAGCTTTAGTTGTATTTGGTAGGTCAAGGCCGTGTTCCACAATGCCATGGCTAGTCTACAAATGAGGTAGGAATGTGTTCCCCCCTGCATGTTTATGTACCACATAACTGTGGTGTTGTCTGTCTTTATCATTAATTGTCCTGGATGAAGGCTGTCCATTCTGTACAGCTAGCATCTCTTTCTTATTGATATGAATGTGCATTTGATTTGGGCTCCATTTGCCCCAAATGCACTTCCCTGCCAGATGAGCCCTTCTGCAAGATTTCCTGACTGGGATATGCAGGTAAGCCTCTTTTAAGTCTTGAGTTACCAATAAGGCATCTTTGCCTAGCATAGGAAGTAACTGTTGAAGAGTCAGCATCTTGAATTTTGTAATGTCCAGAAAAGTGTTTAGAGTAGATAAATCCAGAATTGGACGCCATTACTATTTATTTATTTTATTTTTATTTTACATTTGTTGACCGGGCTAGTCTAACTGGACATATATCCGTTTACAGCAGAGGCCCGGGGAGAAAAGCTCCAGTACAGATAAAATCACAGTGATTTTTAACAATAAAAAATTTTTCTTCATAGAATTATGCAAGTTACAAGAGAGAATAGCAATAACATTTAAATACTTGTAAGTCAAGTTCTACAAAAACAATCAAAACTAAATACTAAAGTTAAAATAATTGAAGGCATACCTTAAGATTCAACTCTCAACGCTAGAAGGTGTCAGGTAGGAGCTCAGTAAGGGGACAGGAAGAAAAATTGGGTGTATTGAGACATACTTTCAGTCGGGATTGGTACAAGGACATAGCCATTGAGATGTAAGATGTACTTTGACTTGTCTTTTGAACAGAGAGGTGGACTCTAGAGTAGCTATTTCTTGAGGGAGTAGATTCCAGTGTTTACCTATGGAATTTGAAAATAATGCATCCCCAGCTTTATTGTATGATTTAGTTATGGATACTAGGAACTTATTGGCAGAACGAAGTGTGGCTAGGTTCTTATATGGAGAAATAAGTTTAGCCAGGCTCGGAGTATTATCAGGGAAATGAAGGGTCTTATGAATGATAAGTAATTGTTGGTAGAGTAGGTGGTTATTTAGTTCTAGCCAATTTAGTTGTTTGAGGTTGTAACAGTGGTGAGTTCTAAGGGGAGTAGCATTAATGAATCTAGCAATACTGTTATAGCAGGTAGAGAGTTTGTTGATGTTATTTTTAGATAGTGTGGTATATATAGCTGAAGCATAAAAAAGGGTGGAAAGCAGGTGGGTCTGTGCAATGGTTTTTCTAGCTGCTGGGTTAAGGAAGGGTTTAATTCTGTAGAGTGTGCCAATTTTTTTATTAACAGCTTTAATAGTAGTATTAATTTGGTCATCAAAGTTAAGATGGTTGTCAATGGTTACACCTAATAGTCGAGTGGTATTGTCGGGGTTAATACAGGTAGAATTATTTGAGGAGATAGTAAAGAAAGGTGTAGGAGATTTATTAGTAGGAGTAAAGAGAAGAAGCTTTGTTTTTTTGGGGTTAAGGAGGAGGCAGTGCTGCATAAACCATTTTTCAACTTTATGGAAGGTTGTTTGGGTGATGGACTGGAGAGAGGGAACATTTGTAGCAGAGCAGATCAATGTCGAGTCATCTGCATATTGGATGCAGGACGCTTGTGGCACATTCAAATAAAGGTCATTAATAAATACTGAGAAAAGAAGGGGTCCAAGGCTAGATCCTTGTGGAACACCAACATTTACTGGGAGTAAGGATGATAGGTTGTTCTCCCAAAGCCATGATTTGTCTTTTCTGGGTACCAGGAAAAGTCTTGAATAAAAACTTGTCCCTTTTCCTCTTCTGGTACTGATTGAATAGCCCCCATGTTCATGAGGGACAGAACTTGTATCTGGGTCTCTGCCCACTGATTTGGGGGCAGGTCTGGCCATCTGTTTGGGATTGGCAAAGTGTGGAAATGAAACCTGTATCCCTGGGATACTATATTTAAAACCCATTTGTCCTGGGTTATCAGTTGCCAGTTTTGTGCATGAAGTGCCAGTTTTCCCCCCAAAGGGGCGGCTGAAAGGTAAGTGCTTGGTGAGTGTAGAGGGAAGTCATTGAGACTGTCTACCATAGAGAGGTGCCTTGTTGTTTCCAGATTTGGAGGTGGAGGCACCCCATTGTTTTGTTCTAAAAGTCCCTTGTGACTGAAACCTGGAGCCTTTGGAATGTCTGGGTTTGACTTGAGTGGCTCTCAAAGGTACTGGAAAGGACCAGTTCTTAGTAGGCCAGTGCCTACTAAATCTTGGAGGTTGTACTTGTAAGAAATCTTTCACAATTTGCATAGATTTAGCTTTATCTTCCATCTTTTTTAAAACTTCTTCAGCCTTATTACCAAACAGATGGTCCTGTTGTAGAGGAGCATCCAACAATTTTGCTTCAACATGATCAGGCAGAGTTTGCTCTTTGAGTCAAGCATGCCTTCTTAGCACAGACCAGTTACAGCAGCCCTGCAAGAGACCTCCAAACAATCAAAACAACATTGCAAACGGTTTTCCAACTTGTTCAGCTGAATGCAATAAATCCTGTAAATCTTTATTTTCCACACAGTCAGAAATTATTTTTTGTTTAAGCAGTCCCATGACATGCTGTTGATATTTAAGCACATAAAATTGACAGTTTAAAGCTGATTGCTAAGGTTGCAGAAGTGTAAACCTTCTTACCCCATCTATCCAGCGCCCTGGAATCTCTATCAGAAGGGGTAGGATTTTTAGCAGTAGAGGCCTTAATGCCCTCGGGACCCTGAGATATGGTTTCAGGATCTGCAATAGGATTTTTGAAAAGGAATTTGTGGGAGTCAGGAACCCTGTAGTATCTGTCCGGCTTACAAGGAGCCAGAAGCAGAGAATCAGGAGCCATACTAGATTCTGAAAAAACATCATCAACAATGTCTACAACAGGAGGTATAGCCAAAGGCCTATGCTGAAGAAGAAAATCCCTAAGTCTCTTTTTAGATTCAGAGAAATCCTGACTTTCCCAGTGGAAATGTTCTCTTAAGGTATGTAAAGTTTTCCGAAAAGAAAAATCCTCAGGGGGAGAAGCAGAAGATATGGAATCTTCTGCATCAGAGTCCTCATAAGTAGGTACAGATAAATCCTGTTCATTAGAGGAGTCAGAAGAAATAGAATCCTGTTCAGAAGATTCATAATCAATGTCTTGCCTAGGTCTCTTAGAAGGAGGGGGTTGGCTACCCCTGATCAGAGTAATTAAATCTTCAGCCATTTTGATCATTTGTTTTTTAGGCATAGAGGCCTGCACATGTGGCTCAGGCATCGGTTTTTTAGACAGAGATTTAGATTTTGGCCATAGTTTTGAAGATGGCGTCGGTCTAATATACAAATCTGTAGGCCTGAAAACACCCTCAGAAGCTGGTGCCTGCACAGCGGCTCCGGACCTATCTAAGGTAGAGACATCCGCAGGTTCCACAATTGAAGCATTTCGCTGCATACCGGACTCCGAATAGGTATCAGTACAGGCTTGCGAATCAGAAGTAGCAGGTATCCAGGGCTGCGAAAGTGCCTCACTGAGAACCAGCGACTGGCTTAGGAGAAGCGTCATTGTCAGTTTTGGACCTCGACAGTCCGTCTCTGTCTTTTTCTTTGTGTTTTTTAGGTATTCCGATAGTTGGATTGCTAACCAAAGAAATTTCTGGATAATTAAATTGTGAGCCAAAATATTTAGAAGCAAAAATATACCGACATTTGATAGTGCGTTGATTAAATTTAGCACAAAACTGACAGCAAGGCACGTTGTGGTCAGGACCTAGGCAAAGAATACAGTACAAATGAAAATCCTTATGAGATATTTGCTTCCCACAAGTAATGCAATTATTAACTTTTACTGACATCGGTATGGAGCAAGAAAAAGTTTCCCCAAAGGGATACTTAGCTTTTAGTTGAAGACTTCGGTTCTGAAACTCGAAAATGAAAATTTCAGGAGTCGGCCAACCGGCACTTGCGAACTGCTTCTGCTTTGGGCACCGCGAGGCAAGAAAGACTGATGTAATGGCGTCGGCTGCATGTTTTATACTCCTGATGACCTGACGTCATGGAAGAAGGGACAGCAACTGATGCAGGACCTGTTAATCAGGCCGACTGAGGGCAACCTGCCAGCAGATTACCCAAATGTAATTACTGCAACAGTGAAACATGAAAAACATCTGACTAGAAGACTCAGGAGTACCTTGTACTTGAACCAGAGTCTGGAGTTAGAGATGGAGATGAACAGGAAGAAAACCATCAACATTGAAATTAGTGAATATATGGAACACTATTAAAGCATCAATCACATTCGTGAAATATGGCTTTGCAAGAAAAAGTAGCTGAAAAAGACTGGACTTTTGTTGATTTTGTTAAACCTGTGGGTGGATGAAAAAGATATAGCACATTATGCCATTAATCTTTAGAAGGGCACTAAAAGGGAAAAAAATAACTAACTAAAATAATTTTTGTTCTTATTAGTGTCTGTATAAAACATTTCATTATGTAAACTGGATATTACATACAGTAAAGCAGTTTTGTATAGAATGTAGCTAGGGGTATTTTAAATGGGGGAGATTGTTTTCAATGACTATTGTACGTGTCAAAGATATTAAAGTAAACAAGTATTTTTATTAGTTGCAAGAAATGCAGGCTTTACAGTATGTTGTTTGTCTTTTCGGCTTTTCCCAGTTAGGGGTCGCCACAGCGGAACTCTGATCCGCTAATGATTGGCAGTCGATTTTTATGGTGCCAAGTTGCCAGCCCGACACCCAACCTTTAGCGAAGGCACGCCCATTTACACATGTCTTTCGGAGGCCACTCGACCGCGGGGAGGACATGCAGACTCCACACAGGAGGCTCTCCAGCAGAGAATCGAACAGGAGAACCTATTGCTGTGAGGTAACAACGCTACTGCTGTACCACCACGGATATACAGGCTTTACAGTTTAACAAAACAAAAAAGGTAGAGAAAGCAAATTTAATGTTATTATGCCATAATCTTGGGGTGATAAGGTGTAAAACTGCACATATTATATTACACTACATTATATTAAATCAAATCATATATTATTTGTATAACTGTCTTATTTTTACAAAAGTGAATGCCTACATTAAAGCCTTTGGCTTAATTTATAAACAAGTGTTTTTGTAAGCAAGTAGGTATTAAAAATGAGACAACATGAAGAAAACTATAAACAGTGCCGAGTTCCTTACACCTGCAAAGACACTAGCTTGTTTTTTCTCCATTAGCAAATGTTCAGTGGGAGTCAAGAAGTCTGGAGCCGAAGGCAGGTGTATATCAACTTTTGAGTGAAATTTACAAGATTCATTGTTGTGCACTCTTCCCTGGAGACAAGAACAAGAGACTCCACTCCCTAGATGCTCTCCTCCCCCTAGAGAATCCTGATTTCTGTGCAGTCCAGACACTGAGACATGATTTAAAGCCACAGATAGTACAAGTCCAAGCCTTATAATACCTTCCACATATCCAGACCAGCTACTAGACAGACAGGGACTAAAGTTACAGGTGTCTCCATTTAGATCAAAAATAAACATAACTCAAGGCTGGGCAAACAGGACGATGTACTTGAGCTTCTTGACATTCAAATCACCATAGCCAAAATGCCATACCACTTCTTTGCAAGCCGTATGTCCTCTCTATGACTCAGGAAACTGAAAATGTTATTTAAGTTTACTGGAATATCGTATTCATGGGTGACTTTAATTACCCCACTATTAACTAGGAATCACACCAAACATGCAAGCACAGACATTCCTTGATTTTGTAAACACAAAGCTTCCGGGACCTGACTGTCAATACACCGACAAGGGGCGCAAACATACTGGATCTGCTCATTGCTTTACACCCTCTAGTGTAATGATTTCTTTGGTAAGGTCAGACCACAAAATGGTCTACTTTGAAGTAAAATTAAAACCTGGAACTCCAGCTAACTCTGGAATGCTCAGGAAGTACTCTAAGGCTAACTTCCTACTACTAATGATAACCTTGCAAAATTTCAAGCCCCCAAAAACCCTGAGAACACTCCTGTGTACGAGGAACTGTTCAGAGAAACCATACACAACCATGCTAGTAGCTGCAGAGAGGCAGCTGTACCCACCAGAAAGAAGTACAGAGCTAACACAAAAAACAAAACTCCCTGATAGAATCACATCATCAACAGGCTGTATAACAGAAGGAAGAAAATCATGGCAAAAATTAGGAGGTGTACTACCCAGAAGGATAAAAGCACTCTTATGAAACTAAACAAACAACTCAGGACAAATAAGGTTTACGAAAGCCAAATTTGAGATAAAAAAAGAAGTTATGTACACACCATAGCATTCCATGTGAGTTGTTTATCTCGCCTTCATTCTTACTAATGGGTTCGGAGCCAATCCTTGGCTTTGACTCGGCCAACTGCAAAAGCTTGAGGTCTTCAACCAGCATGAGGCCAACTCCCTATCCAATGATGTACCTTGTGCTTCCCTCAGATCTTGTCTGCTGCCAATAGACTACATGCCACTACTAATATGCTAAGATTAGAAACTGGATAAGAGACAATAAAATGATGACATAATTGAATTCTCAGTTCTCAAGAAGCCTGGATGGGGGTTGGAGGGTGGGATGTAAGAATGAAGGTGAGATGAACACATCACATGGAATGTTATAGTGAGTACATAACTTCTTTATGTGAAGTTGTTCTATCTCGCCATTCATTCTTACTGATGGGTAGCATCCCATGCACCATCTTTCTTGGGTGACTCACTGGAGAATGTTCTTCAGGACAGTGGAACCAAAGGAAGCCCTGTCCCTGGAGGCCTTGTCTACTTTTTAATGAGTGATGAAGGTATGAGGCCTTGACCAAGTAGCTGCTGCACAAATAGTATCTAATGGTAATTTAGCAGTAAAGGCTGATGAAGTAGATACAGCTCTAGTAGAGTGGGCCTTTATCTTCTGTTGTAATGGTGCATTCACTGAACTGTAAGTGAAAGAAATACAATCTGATAACCATTTTGATAAAGTGGTTTTCGCCACTGGAGCACCTTCTTTAGACTTTGAAAAGGAGACAAAGAGCTGTTCTGTTTTCCTGAAATGTTTGGTCCTGTCTAAATAGAATCAAAGTAGTCTGTGAACATCAAGCTTGTGCAGCATATGTTCCATCTTATTAGTGTATTTAGGGAAAAATACAGGCAATTCAATAGATTGGTTGAGATTTGTCTCTGAGCAAACTTTAGGTAAAAATGATGGATTCGTTCTGAGGGAGACCATCATTATTTAAAATCAAATAAGGGGGTTTAATGGACAAGGCCTGTAATTCTAAAACCCTCCGAGCAGAAGTAATAGCTATTAAAAATATGGTTTTCCATGACAGATATTTCAAGTCACAAGATGAGGCTGGTTCAAAAGGGGGTAGGATTATTCGGGAAAGAACAAAGTTTAGATTCCATAGCATAGCTGGAGCTTTGATGGGTGGTCTCAAATGAACAATACCCTTGAGAAAGGCTTTAGAGAGTCGATGTGACATATTAGACCCCTGGTCACCAAGATGAAAGTTAGAAATTGCTGCCGCTGCCCCTTCATTGAAAAGTTTAGTCAAAAACTCCAGAATGGTTTAAATTGAAGCCAGGTATGGGTCAATATTGTTCTGAAACGCCCATACAGAAAACCTTTTCCATTTACTAAGATATAACTTCCTGGTAGACGATTCATGACAGGATGTTAAAATATGCTGAGCCGCAGCTAAGAGGTTGTAAATCCTGTCTATGTTTGGAATTGGAATATACACCCATTATAGAACCTGCTGTAGTGGTGCTGTGGTAGTGTTGTTGCCTCACAGCAAGACGTTGTCGCGTTCGATTCTCAGCTAGAGCATCTTGTGTGTGGAGGCATGCATGAATGGCCATGCCTTCGTTGAAGGTTGGGTGTCAGGGCTGGTAACTCGGCACGTAAAAATCTACTACCAAAAATTAGCGGTCCAGAGTTCCGCTGTGGCAACCCCTAATCGGGATAAGTCGAAAGACACAACAACAACAACATAAAAGACATTATAGGGAGGTACTGGAATGTCTTAAGAGGCAATAATGATGTTTATAGCCATCTGGGACATCAACCTAGGTTTGTGTATAAGACAGGTAGGAACATGACACTTTTTGTTTAGAAAATAATTGTAAAGACCAGACTAAAAAGGCGGTTAAAGGAACGACAAAATGTGGAGCTTGCAATCAGTGTGCTTATATACATATATATATGAGGAAAAAAGTATAATTTTGGAAAACGTGCAAAAATAGGATTACTTTTCAGACTGGGAACTGTAACACTAAAAGTGTGGTTTATTTAGCTATGTCTACAGCCTGCCCAGCATTTTACGTTGGGAAAACGGACAGGCATTTTAAGAATAGAATTTATGAACACATATATAATATTAAAAAGGAAAATATAAATAATGCCTTGTTTAGACATATACAGCTAAATAATTCCAACCACACCTTTCTTTTTGCAATACTTGAAAAGTTACATTTTAATCCTAGGGGTGGTGATGACAAGCTTTTACTGGAGGAAAAAGAAGCTATTTTGAAGTCCAGGGCTTAATATGTTTTAACATTTTTCTTATTGTTCATGTTTGCACCTTTGTTTATATTCACATTATAAACATTTTAAGTGTCTTACAAACAGGTTTATTAAATGTACGTATTTTTATACATATATTTCTTATACTTTTTATTGATATTTTACATGTTTGTCATAAGTGTTATATATATGTACTTTTACATTGCAGCGTGTTTTAACATACAAAGATTTTATTAAAAATATGTTCACTATTTATTATTCCACACTTATTTATTTACTTATTAATTTAATACACAATTTATTACATAATTTTTACATTTGTATACACATCACTTCCTTGTTTGAAGTAATCCAATTTTCTGTGGTTGAAAGTATATATAAGAAATTGTAGCAACTACTGCCAATTTGAATCCGATGAAGGCCAGTTAATCTGGCAGAAAGCACTCATTCATTTGTCTGTGTTAAATAAAGTACGTTTTTTATGGGAGTCTTTATGGTCTAGGATTCATTGCCTTTTTGCCTGTTACCTTGAGGAGTTGTTTTGGATTATCGGTTTTTACAAGTTGGAACTGGAGCAGCCAAGCTGTTCAGTTTGAGGGACTGAAGAGAAAGATGGAGAGCTCCTGATGAATGAGTCAGAAGATCTGGCACTGGGTCCAGAATCCAAGATTCTTCCAATAGATGAGGCTGGAGGAGGAAGGGGAACCAAATTTGACGAGGTCAGTAAGGGGCTATTAAAACGATGGTCCTTCCCAGAGCCTTGGCTTTCTGTAAAACTTTGGGTATCAGAGGGAAAGGAGGGAAGGCATAATGGAGACCCAGGGGCCAATTGTGTAGAAGTGCATCCCCTGGAAGGGGGGATTAGGGCAAAGTAGATGCTGCATTTCGTATTTGCTGGAGTTGCAAAGAGATCGAAGCAAGAATGGCCCCATCTGCGGAATATCCTTTCCACTCCTTCTGCCTTTAGGGACCACTCGAGAGGCAATAGAATTGCCCTGCTCAGTTTGTCTGCTATCACACTGGATCTCCCTGGGATGTGCACCGCTATCAGAAAGCCCTGGGTGGAAGTTGCCCATTGCCATACTCTCAGGGCCTCTCAATATAGGGGATAAGATCTGGCTCCTCCTTCTTTGTTTATGTACCAGACCACTGACATATTGTCTGTCTGAATTGCAATAGTTCTCAGAGGGAGAGAGTCTTGAAAGGACTGCAACACTAGAAGTACCGTTCTCATCTCCAGAACAATGATATGCAGATGAGTCTTATGTTTCCTCCAGGTGCCTTGGGCTGTTCTTCCCTGATAATGCCCCCCCACCCTATCAGGGAAGCATCCGTAGTCACCATGGCTATAGGAGTGGGTAGAACAAAGTGGCGACCTAGAGTTACTTGCTGAGATGTCAGCCACCACTGAATGTCCTTCTTGCATGAATTCGTTATCATGCTTTTGAGTGACATTGGAAGTTCTTGAAAAGACTATAGTGTGAAAAGGAGCCATTGCAGTACACACATATGCATCCGACCTAAAGGAATCGCAATTATCGCTGCCGCCATTGCCCCTAACAATTTGAGTACCACTGAAACAGGACTTTTTTTTCTCAGGAGCAGGTCCAGGACCTGTTTTCGTAGGATACAAACTCTTTCTGGTGGAAGGTTTAAGGTCATGGTAATGGTATTTAGCTCTGCTCCTATAAAAACGGTATGTTGCGATGGCGACAATGCAGATTTTTCTGAATTTACTGTAATCCCCAACTGACTGCAGAAGTTCAAAGTTGTGTCCCTTGCTTGTATGAGTTGATGCCTGGTGGTGGCAGTGCCAGTCGTCTAGGTATGGAAACACCTGGAATCCCAAACGTCTCAGGTGAGCCGTGACTACTACCATGCATTTGGTGAACACTCTGGGGGTTGTAGTGAGACAAAGGGCAGAGTGCGAAACTGATAATGACTGGCTCCCAGCTGGAAGCGCAGATGATTCCTGAATGGCCTGTCCATTTTTATGTGGTAGTACGCATCCTGGAGATCTATCAAGCACATCCAACTGTCTTTCCCTAAAATGGGAAGTATTGACTGTATCATGACCATCCGGAATTTTGTCTTTTACCGACTTGTTTAGTCTGCTGAGATCCAAAATGGGCCTCCAGTCCCCTGTTTTATTTGGAACTAAAAAGAAAGTACAGTTTTGTACCTACCATAAATGTAGATGTCCGATAGGAATGCATCTGCAGTCCTTACAAATGGGTTGTCCTGTCGTCAGGCAGCCCTTCGGTCGGCCGGATTCCAAAGTCTGGGTCTGGCTTCGGCTGGTGTCGCACTTCACCCGACGTCATAGCTGCAGTTATTCGGGTATAAAGGCATCAGCCGACGCCATTTTCCTCAGTGTTTCTTGCCCCAGATGCCAGGTGCCCTCTTGGAAGGCTAAATTTGGATAAATGCCAATCATTCCAAATAGTAGAGAGCAAACACAAAAAATAAGCATGTATGTACATATATACAAACAAATACACCATAATAGATCCCCCCCCAGCTAGCTATAAGATGGGCAAATACCCTAAGAGTACCACCGAGGGGAAGGTGGGTGGGTAATCCTGACTGCAGATGCATTCCTATCGGACATCTACATTTATGGTAGGTACAAAACTGTACTATGTCCTTCAAGGATGCATCTGCAGTCCTTACAAATGGGTAGAATACCATAGCCAAACTAGGGGAGGAGGAAAAAAGAGATTATGGTGTAGTTAGGATCCCTTGCAACACAGCAGTGGCAAAACCTGCTCGGGATCTAGAGTATAAGGGTAAATTATAATGCTTGGCAAATGTATGCACGGAGGTCCAAGTAGCAGCCTCTATAATGTCCTTGGTAGCCACTCCTCGTAAGAAAGCTGTGGCAGTGGCTGTAGCCCTTGTAGAGTGAGGCCTGATATTCTCTGGAGTTTTCTTTCCATGGTAGGAGTAACAAAATCTAATGCAATTTCCTATCCACTTGGAGATTGTTTGTTTTGAAATTGCTTTTCCTTCCCTTCCTGTTGCATATGCTACCAATAGCTGGTCAGTTTTTCTATTGCTCTTGGTTCTGTCCAGGTAGTAGCGTAACTGTCTATGCACATCCAAGGTATGTAACAGTCTTTCTCCCCTGTTCTGTGGGTTGGGGAAGAAAGTAGGTAGGTGAATAGCCTGATTTAAAGATACTCTGGATACCACCTTAGGCATGAATGTAGGATTTGTTCTCATGGACACTCTGTCTTGATGGAAGATCAGGAAGGGTTGCACTGCCATTAATGCCTGTAGTTCAGATACCCTTCTTGCTGAAGTGATTGCCAGCAGGAAAGCAGTCTTCCATGATAAGTATTGTAATTCTGCTGTTGCAGCTGGTTCGAAAGGGGGAAGTGTCAATTTCTCTAGCACAAAGTTCAAGTCCCATGTTGGCAATGGTGGTTTCCTTGGAGGTTTTACATTTTTAATTCCTCTCAGAAACTGCCTGAGCAGAGGGTGTGAGAATACAGGCGGATCCAAGCTGTATTCTGCTGAGATAGCTGATGCATGTATCTTGATGGAAGAATAGGACAGGCCTGTGTGGAAGAGCTCTGCCAAGTATTCCAAGATGCTGGCTATGTTTACCCGTGACACATCTTCTCCCTTTGCAGTACACCAAATGTGAAATCTTTTCCATTTTGTTGCATAATTTTTTCTTGTTGAAGGTCTGCGAGCCTCAAGCATAATATCTTTAACCCTTTGGGATAAGTCTGGGTTAATTGATCTTATGTGATGTTCCAGGCAGTCAGCTGCAGAGTTTTCAGGTTTGGATACAGGATGTTGTAGTTGTTCTGTGTTAACAGCAATGGAACCAGGGGTAGTGCCCATATTCGTTCCCGAGACATGCTCCTTAGTAATGGGTACCAATGTTGCCTTGGCCAGTCTGGAGCTATCAGAATGATCCTTGGCCGGTCCTCTTTGATCTTCAATAGCACCTTGTGCATCAAAGGAAGTGGTGGGAATGCATATGCTGACAGGTTTTCCAACTGAAAGATAGGAGTCCACCTTCCACGCAAGTGGGTGGTACGTCCTGGTGCAGAATTTCTTTAGCTGGTGATTGTGTTGGGATGCAAATAAGTCTATTTCTGGGAGTCCCCATTTTCTTGTGATGGCCTTGAAGATGTCCGGATGCAGCATCCATTTGTGGGCATCCGTGGTAGTCCTGCTTAATATGTCTGCTAGAATGTTTTCTTTTCCTGGTACGAAAATAGCTTGTAACTGAATGTTGTAGCTCAGAGCCACATTCCATAGGTCCAGTGCCATCCGGCATAGTGGGTATGAGTGTGTGCCTCCCTGTTTGTTGATGTACCACATCACTGTGGTGTTGTCTGTCCTTATCATCAACTGACCTTCTCGGAGAAATGGTCTGGATTGTCTGGACTGCCAATTTTACTGCCAGCATTTCCTTTAGATTTATGTGCAGGTGCAACTGGTCTTGAGTCCATAAGCCTTGTATGCACTTGTCCAGCATGTGGGCCCCCCAACCGAGGTCTGAGGCGTCCGTCGTGATGGTTTGGCTTGGTTGAATGCTGTAGAAGGTCAATCCTGTGTTTGATTGTCAGGCCTGAGCCCGCCATAGGAACTCTTGTTTCAGGCATGGGATTATTGGGATTTTGGTTTCTAAGCTGTGCTTGTGTTGAGACCATAAATCCTTTAGGTACCACTGTAGCTTTCTCATATGCAGTCTGGCATGAGGTACCAGTATTATGCAGGATGCCATGAAGCCCAGGGCTTGCAGTACTTTTCTTGCTGTTAGATGGTTCTGCTTTGTTAATGCCAAGAAGTAGAGGTAGTTGCTCTTGTTTTTCTACAGTTAGGAATGCCATTTGCTTTGATGTGTCCAGGTCTGCCCCCAAAAAGGTTATTCTTTGGGATGGAATCAGCCTTGACTTTTTTATATTGACTGTGTATCCCAGGGCTTGTATCAGGTAAATGACTCTTTGTAAGTCTTCGGTTAGCTTGTTTATGTTGTCCGCTTGTATCAGGCAGTCGTCCAGGTAGGGGTAAATTTGTATTCCCTGAAGCCTGCAATGAGCAATTACTGAAGCCAGGCATTTCGTGAACACTCTGGGCGCAGTAGATAAGCCAAAGGGCAATGCTGAGAATTGATAATGCTCTGATCCTGCAAGAAATCTGAGGTATCTTCTGCAATTTGGTCGTATGGGGACGTGCAGGTATGCCTCCTTGAGATCTAGAGTTACCAGCCAAGACTCCTTGCCCAGCATGGGAAGAAGTTGCTGTAGAGTCAGCATTTTGAATTTTGGAACAATGAGAAATGTGTTTAAAGCGGACAGGTAGAATAGGCCTCCATTTGCTCTCTTTTCTTGGTACCAGGAAAAGCCTGGAGTAAAATCCCTTTCCTTGTTCCATAGATGGTACCTTTTCCACAGCTCTCATCCTTAATAATTGAGATATTTGTTTTAGAGCTTCTGCCTTTTGAGTTGGTGGTAGGTTTGGCATTCCTCTCTTTCCTGGTAAAGTATGGAAATGAAACCTGTAACCTTGGTCTATAGTTTGCAAAATCCACTTGTCCCTTGTGATGACATGCCAGTTCCTTGAAAATAAAGCTAGCTTTCCGCCTAAGGGTGCTTCTAGTTGTTCCCTGGTAGGCGGTGCCAGAGCCAAGTCACTGTGATTGTCCTGTTGCAGTGGTGGTGGCTGCGTCTGTGGCTCGCTGGTTGTTACCCTGCCACTGGCGTCCCCTGTAGGCACCTCTGGATTGGTTTCTGCCTCTTGACCGCCTATTCCTGCCTCTCTGTGCTTTAGAGGAGTCTGGAAAAGACCAATTTTTGGAGGGCCAATTCCTGCTAAACCTTGGAGGTTGGACCTGTAAGAAATCTTTCACTGTTTGTACAGATTTTGCCTTCTCCTCCATCTTCTTCAGTACCTGTTGTGCAGGTGAACCAAATAAATTAGCCTTGTCCATGGGAGCATCTAATAGTTTTGCTTTGACTTGGTCCGTAAGGCCTGCTCTTTCAACCATGCATGCCTTCTGATAACTGTGCTAGTCATGGCTGATCTAAAGGAAGCCTCCAGTGCATCATAGCCGCATTTTAAAGAGTGGTTACTAACTTGCTGAATGTTATGTACCATCTCCTGAACATACTTCTTATCAAAAGGTTCATCAGAGGACAGTTTTTTAGTTAACTGGTCTAGCATAAATTCTTGATATTGTATCATATGAAATTGACAGTTCAAGGCCCTAGCTGACAGAGTAGCAGAAGTGTAAACTTTTTTACCCCATCTCTCTAAGGATCTGGATTCCCTTTCAGAGGGGAGGGGGTTTTTAGCAGAGGTAGATGCTACAGCCTTAGAACCTTGGGAGATAGTCTCGGGATCTGCAAAAGGAGCCTTGTATAAATGGTGATGTGTGTCCGGGACCCTGTAGAACCTATCGGGCTTAGCAGGGGCCGGAGGTAAAGAATCAGGAGCAGTACAAGCATCATTAAATGCATCATCTACAACAGAGAGAACTGGAGGTATAGCTAAAGGCCTATGTTGTGGTAAATGCAGAAAGGTTCTAAGCCTTTCCCTGGAGTCTGAAAAATCTTGGCCCTGCCACTGAAATTGTTCCCTCATGGCATGTAAGGTTTCCCCAAAGGAAAATTCCTCAGGTGGAGAGGCAGAAGGGATGGACTCTTCAGCATCAGAGTCTTCGTAAGGGGAATAAGGAGCCTCTGGATGGTCTGTATTTTCTGAATCATCAGAGGAATCATCTGTGGACACTGGCTCGGGGGGCTCTGCTCTAGGCCTCTTCTCTGGAGGTGGATGAGAGGCCCTGTCTGGATGAGGTTGGGATCCCGGATTAAAGAAATAAGATCCTCTGCCAAAGAAAGCATTTGGGAACTGGAACTGGGCCTGTGAGAAGGGGTCTTAACAGGCACAGTTTTTGTAGCTTTAGCTGCTTTAGCCCTAGCAAAGGCCTTAATGGACATGGCTGCAGGAGGCCTAGCAGCTCCACGTGCAGGAGTTGAAGTATCCAAGGGAATAGTGTCAGATAATTCCTGGGAAATCGCAACAGCAGGTTGGATTTCAGAAGCCGATTCCACGAGGTTAGAAGAAGCCTCGGTAGAAGGCATGTTTTCGGCTGAAGGAAGAACCGCTTCCTCGGTTTCAGCCGAAACCGAGACACTCGCGGTTGGCTTAACCGCGGCTTCGGCTGAAACAGCGGACTGCGAGTGTCGGTCCTTTTCCTTGCGTTTTTTGGGAAATTTGTGAAGTCGGAGGATCCGACGGCATAATATAAGCAAAATCAGAGCCGAAAAACTGCTCAGCAAATTCCAACCAACGTCTAAGCGTCCGTCGGTTAAAAGAAGCACAGGCTAGACAAGCTGCTACGTCGTGGTCTGGGCCTAAGCAAGGTAAGCAGTAAGAGTGGAAATCTTTATGAGGTATTTGTTTCCCACAAGTTAAACAGTTATTCACTTTTTCTGACATCGGCTGAGGCAAGAAAGAGTCCCCAGCAGGTACTTAGCTTTTAGAAGTCTTTGGAGTAGTATTCGGTAGTAGTAATCTCTGGTTCTGTCCGACCGGCACTTGCGAACAGCTTCTGCTTGAGCGCCGCGGCAAGAAAGACTGAGGAAAATGGCGTCGGCTGATGCCTTTATACCCGAATAACTACAGCTATGACGTCGGGTGAAGTGCGACACCAGCCGAAGCCAGACCCAGACTTTGGAATCCGGCCGACCGAAGGGCTGCCTGACGACAGGACAACCCATTTGTAAGGACTGCAGATGCATCCTTGAAGGACATCCTTGAGTAAGTTTCGGATCCTCTCTGGTCTGCTGGGACTGGTTGGATGACTCTCTTCTTCCAACAACCTTTGAATCTCTGTGGCTGCTTGTTCCCCGTGACTGGGTGGACCGCCTGGGATTTTTCTTATGGGGGGGGGGGGTGGCAAAGGGAATTGAGTATCCTCTGCATATGATGATTTGCACCCAGCAGTCTCGTGTTATTTTTAGTCAGGTGTCTGGGTACAAAGAAAAGCATCCCCCGACTGCCTCCAGAGATGGACAGGTGGGCCTCCTCTCAGAAGCGCTGATAGGGCTTCCCAAAGAACTGGTCTCTGTCGCCCTGATTCTGCAGATCCCCTTTGCAGCATGGGCGGCATCTTCCATTATTACCCCTCCTCTGCCTCTAGAGTGGGGTTCACCATGAGTGTCCTGGAAAGCTCCTTAAGTTTTACGGAACCACATCTACCCTCCCTTCTGACCTTTGAGGTAAGTTTTGGTAGGGGTGGAAAAACGGACTCATCATCAGTAGAGTTAATGGACTTCCAGCCACTCCTCTCCTTAAGAATTTCCAGGATATCTGCGAAGGAGATATCCTCCAAGTGGGACTGTGGGGACCCTTATGACTCATCTAAGTCCGTGTCCGAAGTGACGGATTCCGAGGAACCTCTTCAGTGGGAGCTTCAGGAGAGGTCTTGGAAGAGCAGGGCTCACCCAACGGGGTTTCCTGAGGCTCAGGATCTCTACGCTTTAGAGGGATATGTGATGTAGAGGTAGATAACGGAGCTTTGGGGGAAGGAGCTGCTGGTTCTGATGGTGTGGCTGTTGGCATGGACAACACCCTCCTCATAGCATCGAAGACACCTCAGTCCTGACAGGATTAGACCTCCGGATCCAAAGATATGGAAGATTCCTTCAGTGCCAGAACAGAGGGCTCCAAGCCCGAGGTAGGAGCACAGCTCACCAGAGCTGAGGCCCTGAGAGGCAAAGTTGGAACCGAAAAATCGGCCCGACTATACTCCCTGGACCCGACCAGCGAGCGTTGGCTCCTAGACCCTGCGGTCAGCATCGAAGATGTCAGGGTAGTCAGGACCGACAAGCCTGAAGCAGGTGTCAGACCCAAAGGCTCCACAATCATCAGTTCCGAGCACTCCAGCTCCGAAACTTCAAGGCGAATCGGATGAGGAACAGATGAAGATGGGAGGGATTTTATCAGTTCTGAAGTCCCAGGGATTGGCCCTGATAAAAGTTTGGCAAGTGCCAGTGTCTACGGAAGCCTTTGCACCATACGATCTACATCCATATCTGAAAGTCTGCTTGAGGACTAAGAAAAATGAATAGATGAAGCCACTGACTGTAATATTGGGGACTTTAAAGTAGGAGACACCGGCTCCAATACCGGGGACTGGATCCTAATCATAGCAACAGTCAGCTCTGATGACAGTGGAGCCGATGTTGAAGAGTTCTCCAGCCTTGATTTGCTGGTCGATGAACTTTTCCTCGGTTCTTACGAACCCGAAGAAGTTTTTGAATGTCTGTCACAGTTGTCTTTATCCAGTGACTCCTGAAATGAAGATTTCAATAAACCTCTATCCATTAATTTTCTCTTTCATTCATGCAACACCATGGAACTAAAAGAGTGGCATATAGAACAGTCTTCCTGTAGGTGTACCTCATCTGACAGTATTCACAATCAGTATGTCCATCAGAGATGGACATTTTTTGTCCACACTTGGGGCATTTTTTAAATCCAGTTTGGATTTTTCTTTTCCCTGTTGAGACATATCAAACAATTAACTCCAACAGCTAATGAAAGAAAAGAGAAGCCTACAGAAAAATATGCTGGCTTGTCAGATAACAAGAATTACTACTAGCCCTCTAATATAAATGGCTGTTTCCCAATAAACACACACAAATACATCTAAATTAGTTTAACAAGACTAAAGCTAACACTAGCAATGAAACTACTGGTAGAAAGGCAATATAATAAGGCCTAAACAACAAAACGGACACAGTTTTATTAAACAACAAAGTATTAGCCCTCTAAATTAAACGGTCTCTTAAAATCATACACACTCACACACACACACACACACACACACACACACACACACACGCACACACACACACTACAGAAGCTTTATAATAACTACTACTTTAAAAGAAAACTACTAGAAAAATAGTCTATGGGTTAAGGAGATAACTAAGGCTTAAAAATACAGCCACGACGATAAAAGTACAGTTTTGTACCTACCATAAATGTAGATGTTCGAGTGTTCATACAGCTGCAGTCATTACAGATGGGTTATACTGCCGTCAGGCAGGTCCTCGGTCGGCCGAATTCCAAAGTCTAGGTCCGGCGTCGGTTGTCGTCGCTTCTTCCCTGACGTCAGTGCGGCAGGGGTATAAAAGAGGCAGCTGATGCCATTTCTTCAGTTTTTCTTGCCCCAGATGTCAGGTGCCCCCAGAAGGAAGGCAAAACATAAACTTATGTAATCATGCAATATAGAATAATCAAAAAACAGTAGTTGCAAGCAAATACACCATAAAAGAATACCCCAAATAGGTTGTATGAGAAGGTGTTTGTCATAAGGCCTGTCCTAAGAGGGAATGGAGCGGGGGAAACCTGGACTGCAGCTGTATGAGCACTCGAACATCTACATTTATGGTAGGTACAAAAAGTACAGTTTTGTACCTACCATAAATGTAGATGTTCGAAGATCCACATTGCTGCAGTCCTTACACTTGGGTAGTCCGCTGTCCTCGGTCGGCCCGAATATCAAAGTATAAGGCTGACGTCGGTCAAGGCGCATTTGACTGACATCAGAACGTCAGGGTACAAATGCGCATGACCGACGTCATATCCTCAGTCTTTTCTTGCCCCAGATGTCAGAAGACCCTAAAAGAAAGGTCAAAACCAAAGACAGCAAACAACCAACCAACCACCCTTGCACTAAAATATGTACAATATATACAATATACACCATATTGACAACCCAACCCACACAACCGCCTCTAACTACAGAGGGGAAGGAGGGAGGGTAAATTGGACTGCAGCAATGTGGATCTTCGAACATCTACATTTATGGTAGGTACAAAACTGTACTATGTTCTTCATCTCACATTGCTGCAGTCCTTACACTTGGGTAGAATCCCAAAGCAGAGGTAAGGGAGGATGGCAAAACTATAAGGAAGCAGGAGCTGCCAAAATGCCCTGCAAAATAGCAGTGGCAAAACCAGCCCTAGATTTAGAATAAAGTGGAAGGTGATAATGCCTAGAGAAAATATGCACTGAACTCCAAGCAGCTGCCTCCAAAATATCTTTAGTTGCCACCCCCCTCAAAAAAGCTGTCGAAGTGGCAGTAGCCCTAGTGGAATGAGGTCTAATCCCAGCTGGAATCTCCTTGCCATGATGGGAATAACAGAAAGCAATGCAAAACCCAATCCACTTAGAAATAGTTTGTTTCGACACAGGCTTGCCCTGAGAACTCAAAGCAAAAGAAACAAATAACTGCTGAGACTGCCTGAACCCTTTAGTTCTGTCCAAATAATATCGCAATTGCCTGTGTACATCTAAAGTGTGCAAAATCTTTTCCCCTTTATTTTGGGGATTTGCATAAAAGTAGGCAAATGAATAGTTTGGTTTAAAGCCACACTAGAAACCACTTTAGGCATAAAGGAAGGATTAGTACGTAAAGATACCCTATCCTTATGGAAAATTAAGAAAGGCTCAACCGCCATAAGGGCCTGCAACTCAGGAACCCTTCTTGCAGAGGTAATGGCCAACAAAAAAGCAGTCTTCCATGATAAATATTTCAATTCAGCAGTAGCTGCAGGCTCAAAAGGTTGTAGAGTGAGTTTCTCCAACACAAAATTGAGATCCCAAGCAGGAGTAGGAGCTCTACGTGGGGGTCTTATATTATTTGCCCCTCTAAGAAATTGCTTGAACAAAGGATGAGAAAACAATGGTGGGTCACAATCATAGTGAGCCAAAATTGCTGCAGCATGAACCTTAATAGAAGAGAAGGACAAACCCTTGTCCAGTAACTCAGTAAGATATTGAAGAGCCACACTTAAATTAGGCTCAGAAACATCAAAATCCTTTGCTGCACTCCAAAATAAAAATCTCTTCCATTTATCTGCATACACTCTCCTTGTACTAGGCCTTCTAGCTTCCAAAATAACATTCAAAACTTGCTGTGGAAGTTGAGACCCACTATGGTTCAAAACAGAATATGCCAGGCTGTTAGGTGAAGAGAGTGAAGCTTGACATTGAGCAAATGACTGTCCTCCTGAGACAACAGGTGTGGAATCGAAGGCAAAGGCCATGGAGGCTTCCGTACCAGGCTTCTCAGTAATGGGTACCAATGCTGTCGAGGCCAATCTGGAGCTATCAAAATCATCCTTGGCTTGTCCTGTCTGGCCTTTAGTAGTACCTTTGGGAGGAGAGGCAGAGGTGGAAAGGCATACACATGAAGATTGCTCCAATTGAAGGAAAGAGCATCCACTTTCCAAGCTGTGGGATGAAACCTTTCGTGCAAAACTTTGGCAGCTGGTGGTTTAGTGGAGAAGCGAACAGATCTATGTCTGGAGTTCCCCATGACACTGTCAATTTCTGAAATACATGAGGATCCAATTTCCACTCGTGGGGATCCATAATTTGTCTGCTCAACACATCTGCTAAGGAGTTCTGTGCTCGGCAGAAACCTTGCCTGAAGATTTAGCTGTAAACTGAGAGCAGTCTCCCACAAAATCATTGCTTGCCTGCATAGAGGATAAGAATGTGTTCCCCTTGCTTGTTGATGTACCACATGACAGTTGTGTTGTCTGTTAGAATCAACACCTGCCCTGGAAGAAGTAAATCCTTGAAAGCTATTAATGCAAACTGGACTGCTAACATCTCCTTCAAGTTGATATGTAGATGTTGTAGTCTGGCAGGCCACTTGTCTTGTATCCACTTTCCATTCAGATGAGCTCCCCAAGCTTTGTCTGAGGCATCTGTCGTTAGAATCTGACTCGCCTCTGGCGGGTCACAGAGAGTCCCTTGTTTAGGTGACATTCCTGAGCCCACCACAACAATTCCTTTTGAATGCAAGGTATTATTTGAATGACAGTGTCCAGATCCTGGCAGTGCTGTGTCCATACATTTTGAGATACCATTGTAACTTCCTCATATGCAGTTTGGCATTGGGAAGCACCAGAATACAAGATGCCATGAACCACAAGGCTTGAAGGACTGTCCTTGCAGTCAGCCTGGACTGATGAGACAATTGATGAAAGTAAAGGGAAAGATTCTTTTGTTTGTCCGGGGTCAAAAAGGCCATCCGGGATGCTGTATTCAGTCTTACACCCAGAAAGCACATGTCCTGAGAGGGTACTAGACGGGACTTTATTTCGTTCACAGAATACCCCAGGCATCTTAGCACTGCTATCACATATTCCAAATGATGAAGAAGCTCGTCCCTTCCTTGAGCCAGAATCAGGCAATCGTCCAAATAAGGATAGATCTGTATTCCTTTTAACTTGAGGAAAGCTATCACTGGAGCCAGAACTTTGGTGAACACTCTGGGCGCAGTAGATAAGCCAAAGGGCAATGCAGAGAACTGATAATGAGAAGTCCCAGCCCGAAAACGCAGATACTTCCTGCAACTCAGTCTGATAGGAACATGAAGGTAAGCCTCCTTGAGATCCAAAGTTACCATCCAATGATCTTTGCCCAGCAGAGGTAAAAGCTGTTGCAACGTCAACATTTTGAACTTGGGAATGCCCAGATAAGTGTTGAGGGTAGATAAATCCAAAATTGGTCTTCACTTGTTCCCCTTCTTTGGTACTAGGAACAGGCGAGAATAAAATCCTAGGCCCACTTCTAGCATAGGAACCGGCTGTATGGCCCCTATTTGAAGTAACAGAGAAATTTGTTTGTGAGCCTCTCTTTTTTGCTGAGGAGGAATGTCTGGCATGCCTTTGAAAGGAGGCAAGGTATGGAAATAAAACCTGTAACCGTGATGTATGATGTCCAATACCCATCTGTCTTGGGTAATTAAATTCCAATTTTCCTTGAAAAGTGCCAACCTTCCTCCCAAAGGTGCTGCCAGACGAGAAGGCTCTGGCAGCTGAAAAGGTAGGTCATTGGGTCTGTTTACGAAAGGACTGACCCCTGCCCTCACCCGAAGACTGTGCAGGTGAACTCCCTGTTCTAGGCCTGAAAGAGCTCTGAGCTCTGCCCCTACCACGTCTAGACCTACCCCTAGACTGGGAATCATAAGAAGGATACGTCCACCCCTTGGTAGGCCAATTTGTACTAAACTTCGGAGGCTGAACCTGCAAAAAATCTTTAACAGTCTGCATAGACTTAGCCTTGTCTTCCATTTTCTTTAAGACTGCCTCAACAAAAGTACCAAACAACACATCAGATTGTAAAGGAGCATCTAAAATCCTTGTCTTAACATGGTCAGATAAATTCTGATCCCTCAGCCAGGCGTGCCTGCGAAGAACTGACCCAGTGGCAGCCACCCTAGACGAGGCCTGTACAGCATCAAAACCACATTGCAAAGAATGCTTACCCACCTGTTCAGAAACATGTACTAAATCTTGTAACTCTTTGCACTCAATACCTTCCGCCAGAGCATCTACCTTAGACTTCAATTGTGAAAGGAGATAGTTTTGGTATTTCAACATGTGAAACTGGCAATTCAAAGCCCTCATAGCTAGAGTGGAAGAAGTATAAACTTTCTTTCCCCATCTATCCAAAGCCCTGGCCTCTTTATCTGGAGGAACCGGATTCTTGACAACAGAAGCCTTAACACCTTTAGGCCCCTGACTAACAGTTTCTGGGTCTGCCCTAGGACTCTTAAAAGATACTTATGAGCTTCAGGCACCCTGTAATACCTATCCGGTTTAACAGGAGCAGGAGGCAAAGAATCAGGATTAAGAGAAGCCTCTGCAAAAACATCTTCCACCACATCCAGAACAGGAGGTATAGCCAAAGGCCTATGCTGGGGTAAAAACAAAAATTCGCTAAGCCTTTTCCTGGAATCAGAGAAGTCCTGACCTTCCCACTTAAAATGCTCCCTCATGGAATGAAGAGTCTCTGAAAAAGAAAAATCCTCAGGAGGAGAGGCAGAAGGAGTAGAATCATCCACATCAGAATCAGAATAAGGAGAATACTCCAGCAAGTCTTCAGCCGAAGACTCTGAAACATCCGAAGCCTGCTCAAAACTCCCAAGCTCAGGTTCCACCCTAGGTCTCTTATAAGGAGGGGGCATAGAACCTCTAATCAAAGTAATCAAATCTTCTGCCATTTTAAGCATATGCTTCTTGGGCACAGTTCCAGAAGAACTAGGGGTGACACCAACTGAAGCTAAACCTGGCCTGCCTCTGGGAGAAGCCTTGGAAACAGAAGGAGAGGGCCTAACCACCCTAGGAAGGGAGGGGAGTATAGTAACCTGAGAAGCCCCTTCAGCCTGACCTGCCTCCTGGGAGGCCACATCCTGCAATAACAAAGTCTCTCCCTGGGACTCCAAAGAAACCTCCGGTGGAACCCGGCTCCACAGACCTCTAAAGAACCGTCGTCCGATGCGGACGGTTCTTCTAGCCTAGGCTTAGCTGCTTTGTCCTTGCGCTTCTTGAAGCGGGCGTCGGAGCATCCGACGGCATTTTGTAATTGCACCGCTTCCCAAAGACTAACCTGGCACAATCTAACCTTCTCTTTATAGTGCGCTTGTTGAATCTAGCACAAGAGCGACACCCAACAACGTCGTGCTCAGGCCCTAAACAAGGAATACACAAAGTATGATAATCTCTATGCGGTATCTGTTTCCCACAAGAAATACAGTTATTCACTTTTTCTGACATCCGGTAAACCACTGAGGAAAGAAAAAACCAAAATATTCCCCAACGGGGTACTTAGCCAACTTTGACTCGGTCTGAAACTCCGAATTCGAAAAATTTCAGAACGCCGAACGGCACTTGCAACGCTGCTTCTGCATCGGACCATGCGGCAAGAAAGACTGAGGATATGACGTCGGTCATGCGCATTTGTACCCTGACGTTCTGATGTCAGTCAAATGCGCCTTGACCGACGTCAGCCTTATACTTTGATATTCGGGCCGACCGAGGACAGCGGACTACCCAAGTGTAAGGACTGCAGCAATGTGAGATGAAGAACATCTGTACTATGTTCATCGTGCATACAGCTGCAGTCATTACAGATGGGAAGAACCCCAAAGCTAAGTAGGGGTGGCAGGCACTAAGTGGAACTAGGAGGAGCAAGGATGCCCTGCAAGACAGCTGTGGCAAATCCCACTCTAGATTTAGAGTAAAGTGGAAGGTGATAGTGTTTGGAGAAAGTGTGCACTGAACTCCAAGTGGCTGCTTCCAAAATGTCCTTGGTAGGAACCCCCCTGAGGAAAGCTGTAGAGGTATCTGTGGCCCTGGTGGAGTGGGATCTGATGCTTCAAGGCACAGCTTTTCCATGAAATAAGTAACAAAAGTGTATAAAGTGGGCTATCCATTTTGAGATTGTCTGTTTGGAGATAGGCTTTCCTTGAGCACCTGTAGCATAGGACACAAAGAGTTGCTCGGATTTCCTGAATGGCTTTGTCCTGTCCAAATAATAACAAAGTTGTCTGTGAATGTCCAAGGAATGCAGTAGTCTTTCCCCTTTGTTTTGTGGATTAGGGTAAAAGGTAGGTAAGTGGATAGTCTGATTCAAAGCTACACTGGATACTACCTCTGGCATAAAGGTAGGGTTGGTTTGTAAGGAAACTCTGTTCTGATGGAAAATGATGAAAGGTTGCACAGCCATGAGGGCCTGTAGCTCCAAAACCCTGCGTGCTGAGGTGATAGCCAGAAGGAAGGCTGTTTTCCATGACAAGTATTGTAGTTCTGTTGAAGCAGCTGGCTCGAAGGGAGGAAGGGTCAGCTTTTCCAATATGAAGTTGAGGTCCCAAGCAGGGACTGGTGGTTTCCTTGGGGGGTTTTATATTCTTTGCCCCTCTGAGGAACTGTCTTAAGAGAGGATGAGAGAATAAAGGAGGATCTGTGTTGTATTGTGCAGAAATGGCTGAAGCGTGGATTTTGATGGAGGAGAAGGAAAGTCCACTGTTTAACATCTCAGCTAAGTACTGTAAAATATGAGGTAAATTTATTAACCAAGGATTCTGGCCCTTTTCCTGATTCCAGATACAAAATAGTTTCCATTTGGCAGAGTAGGCTTTTCTAGTAGAAGGTATTCTGGCCTCCAAGATGACATCCTGCACCTCCTTGGAGAGGAGGGTCTGTTGGGAAATCAAGGGATTCTCCATGCAGCTAGATTTAGAGTTTTGAGCTGGCTGTGAACAGTCTTGAAGTTGTGCTGGGACAACAGAAGAGGGACTAGAGGTAGGATCCATGGTGGGGAATGTGTCAGGCTCTTCAGGAGCGGATACCAGTGTTGTCTTGGCCAATCTGGAGCAATGAGAATCATTTTCGGCCTCTCTGCTCTTGCTTTTAATAGAACTTTGGGCAGCAGAGGAAGAGGCGGAAAGGCATAGACTGTCAACGTTGTCCAATTGAAAGAAAGTGCATCCACTTTCCAGGCCTGTGGATGATTGGTCCTTGAACAAAATTTTTTCAATTGGTAATTTCTGTGGGTAGCAAAGAGATCTATGTCTGGCTGTCCCCATGCCTGAGTTATCTTTGTGAAAACTTGAGGATGTAACTTCCATTCGTCTGGATCTGTCATATTTCTGCTTAGGCTGTCTGCCAGTGTGTTTTCCTTCCCTGGCAGGAATTGTGCCTGAAGTTGAATTTGCAATTCCAGTGCTGTGTTCCATAGGGTCATGGCTTGTCTGCACAGGAGGTATGAATGAGTTCCCCCCTGTTTGTTTATGTACCACATCACTGTGGTGTTGTCTGTCCTTATCAATAGCTGGCCTGAATGCAGTAGGTCTTTGAAGGCCATAATAGCATTTTGCACTGCTAGCATTTCCTTTTGGTTGATGTGTAGGTGCTTCTCTTTTTGGGACCATTTTCTCTGAATGCACTGATCTGTCATGTGTGCCCCCCAGGCGTAGTCCGAGGCATCTGTTTTGATGATATGAGTTGCTTGAGGTACGCAGAAAGGGAGACCTATGTTTCTTTGGCATGCTTGAGCCCACCACAAAAATTCCTTTTGAAGGCATGGAATGAGTGGTATAATTGTTTCCAAGCTGTGGCTGTGTTGAGACCATAAGTTTTTTAGGTACCATTGAAGTTTCCTCATATGCAGCTTTGCACATGGGATCAGTAGGATGCAAGATGCCATGAATCCCAGAGCCTGCAGGACTTTCCTTGCAGTCAGCCTGGTGAAGGTTGCCATGTTGCTGAAGTACTGAGACAGTTGCCCTTGTTTGTCTGGTGTGAGGTAGGCCATCTGGGTGGTTGTATTCAAGCTGGCACCAAGGAAAATTAGTTGTTGCGAGGGTATTAGTTTTGATTTCTTTTTGTTGACTGTGTATCCCAGAAAGTTCAACAGTTTTATTACAAACGCCAGGTGTTTCAGAAGTATGTCCTTGCTGTCCGCTTGGATCAGGCAGTCGTCCAGATATGGGTATATTTGTATTCCTTGAAGTCTGCAGAAGGCAATTACTGATGCCAAGCATTTCGTAAACACTCTGGGCGCAGTAGATAAGCCAAAGGGCAATGCAGAGAATTGATAATGGGTTGAACGTGCAAGAAATCTGAGGTATCTTCTGCAATCTTGTCTGATAGGGACATGCAGGTATGCCTCCTTGAGGTCCAATGTTACCAGCCAAGACTCCTTGCCCAGCATGGGAAGAAGCTGCTGTAATGTGAGCATCTTGAATTTTGGTACCTGTAAATATGTGCTTGGGATGGATAGGTCTAAGATAGGTCTCTAATCTTTGTCTTTCCTTGGTACCAGGAACAGTCTGGAATAAAACCCTTGACGTTGTTCTTTTGCAGGTACCTCTTGAATCGCTTTCATGTCCATGAGAGCTGAAATTTGTTTTTGTGCCTCTGCCCTTTGATTTTGTGGCAGGTTTGGCATGCCTCTCATTTTTGGAAGGGTGTGAAAGTGGAACCTGTAGCCTCTGTCTATAATGTCCAGAATCCATTTGTCTTTTGTAACAATATGCCAATTTTTTGAGAATAATGCCAGTTTTCCACCCAAAGGTGCTGCCATTAAAGCTTTGCTTGGCAGGTAAAGGGGGAAGTCATTGTGTCTGCTTTCTGAATGACTGTGATCTATCTTCTCCACCTCTTGGGGTTGGTGCTTGCCACTGTCTGGCTCTGAAAGATCCTTGAGGTTGCCCTCTACCCCTTGGGCGTCTGTATCTCCCTCTTTGAGGTCTGTCCGTGGCTGGAAAGGACCAATTTTTTTGAAGGCCAGTTTCTGCTGAAACGTGGAGGTTGTACCTGCAGGAAATCTTTCACTGTTTGCACTGATTTAGCTTTTTCCTCCATTTTCTTTAGTACCTCCTCAGCTTTAACACCAAACAATACATCTTTTTGAAGAGGTGCATCTAGTAATTTAGCTTTGACATGATCTGGTAAGGCTTGCTCTTTGAGCCAAGCATGTCTACGTATAACAGACCCCGTAACAGCAGCTCTACATGAGGCCTCTAAAGCATCAAAACCACACTGCAAGGTATGTTTACCCACTTGCTCTGCACCATGCCACAAATCCTGCAACTCTTTTAAATCTGGTTGTTCTGGTTGTGTCATTTTGCTTTTCAACTGAGATAACAAAAACTGTTGATACTTTAACATATGGAACTGACAGTTTAATGCCCTCGTGGTTAAAGTGGCCAAGGTATACACCTTTTTCCCCCACCTTTCTAAAGCTCTGGAATCTCTCTCTGAAGGTAATGGGTTTTTAGCAGTAGAGGCCTTAATTCCCTTGGGACCCTGTGAAATAGTTTCTGGGTCAGCAGTATGGATTTTGTATAGGAACTGGTGTGAATCAGGAACCCGGTAATACCTGTCTGGCTTAACAGGAGCTGGAGGTAAAGAATCTGGATTGAGGCTGGCTTCTGTGTACACATCATCTAATATATCTAAAACAGGAGGGATAGCCAAGGGCCTATGCTGGGGGAGCAAGAGAAAATCCCTGAGCCTTTTCTTGGAATCTGAGTAATCTTGGCCTTCCCAGTGAAAGTGTTCCCTCAATGTATGTAGGGTTTCCCCAAAAGAGTAATCCTCAGGGGGGGGGAGACCGAGGGAATAGACTCCTCTGCATCAGAGTCTTCAAAAGGAGAATAGGTATAGTCCTGGTCCTCAGAATGTTCAGAGGTTATAGAGGCTTGATCTGAGGAAGGGTAGTCTTCCTCTAATCTGGGCCTTTTGTCCAAGGGGGGTTGAGAACCCCTGATAAGAGTAATCAAATCCTCAGCCATTTTGAGCATCTGTTTTTTAGGCATGGGGCCTTGAGAGGGGGTCTGAGGTCCCTGTTTTTTGGTTTTCATGGCTGCTTTAGATTTTGTGAAAGCTTTAATAGAGGAGGAAGGCCTGAAGACACCTTGAGAAATGGCAGGCCTGTCTAAACTCTGAGTTTCCCCGCCAAGAGTGGCGTCGGTATCTGTAGAAGGAATGGGGACCGAGGAGTCTGCAACCTCGGGTACTGAAGACACCGGTAATGTAGTGTCATCGGTACTCAGGGGCTGCGTAGGTGCCCCGCTGAGAACCGGAGAACCGGTAGTCGGCCTTAGCGTGGTGACAGTAGTAGTCGCGGACCTCGTATGTCGGTCCTTATCTTTGCGTCTTTTACTCAAAACTGGAGTCGGAGTATCCGACGACATAATATAATTACATTTTTTACCAAAATAGTGAAGGGCGAACTCCGCCCGATGCTTAATAGTGCGCTTGTTGAATCTAGCACAAAAACGGCAGGCCGAGACGTTGTGGTCTGGGCCTAAGCAAGGTATATAGAAAGAGTGGAAATCCTTATGCGGTATTTGCTTCCCACAGGAAATGCAATTATTAACTTTGTCTGACATCGGTCTGAGGCAAGAAAAGTTTCCCCAACGGGGTACTTAGCTTTCAAGAAGACTTCGGCTGAAATATTTTCGTAAATCCCAGGAGTTGGCCGACCGGCACTTGCGAACTGCTTCTGCTTCGGGCACCGCGCGGCAAGAAAGACTGAAGAAGATGTCGTCGGCTGCCTCTTTTATACCCCTGCCGCACTGACGTCAGGGAAGAAGTGACGATAACCGACGCCGGACCTAGACTTTGGAATTCGGCCGACCGAGGACCCGTCTGTCGGCAGGATAACCCATCTGTAATGACTGCAGCTGTATGCACGATGAACATCTATGGAAAACTGCTAACAGCACACTAAAAAAATGCCTGAAATACTATAGAAAAGGAAACTTATAAGATACACTTATCTACTGATGAAATCTCAGGAAACTTTCCAAAAAAAACGAATAAGAACTTTTTTTTTTTTTTTTTTACTGGCCAGAGCTGGTGAATGCCCGATCTAGTTGCAGTGCAAATGAGATCTAAGGGAAGCAGAAGGTGCATCATGGGATAAGGAGTTGGCCTCAAGATGGTTGAAGATCTCGAGCTTTTGCAGTTGGCCAAGTTGGAGCCGAGGATCATCTCCAAACCCATCAGTAAGAATGAATGGCAAGATAGAACAACTTCACATCTGACATCTCAGGTAAAGGACAACCACAAGGCATTCTTTAGCTGTGTCCGCAACCTCAAAGGCAATACACAATTGTGTGCAGAGCTCATAATTAATGGAGCCTTCAACACTGAGCCAGAAGATATAGCAAACCTACTGCCAGTTAAATTCAGCTCCAACTTTACTCCTCTCTCCACCTCAACTTCTCCTCAGAAAATACCATTAAATGTAACTCCCCCTACTATCACTAGGGAGCAAGTGTTCAATACTCTTTGTAAGGCCAACAGCACTGCATTGAAAGCCCACACAATATCCCAGGATGACTTCTAAATAGCATGAAACCTGACCCATCAGGCCCTCTGGAATTAATATTTAATCACAGCCCCCAAAATGGCTTCATACCTCACGAATGGAGAAAGTACAGTTGTGTACGCTTACCATAAATGTAGATGTTTGAGTGTATTCACTGCTGCATGGGTAATCTGCTGACAGGTTGCCCTCAGTCGGCCTGATTAACAAAGTCTTGGGTCCTGCGTCGGTTGCTGTCCCTTCTTCCATGACATCAGGTTGTCAGGGGTATAAAACATGCAGCCGACACCATTACATCAGTTTTTCTTGCCCCAGATGTCAGGTGCCCTCCAAATGGGGAGCAAAATAAAATTAAAAACACAAACATATACCTCCAACCAAAAGCAAATACACAAAAAAGGCTTTTAATCATAGTAAAAGAAAGTAGAAGTATAGTAAGAGAAAAACAGGGGACTGGAGGGAGGGTAACCAGGACTGCAACAGTGAATACACTTGGACATCTACATTTATGGTTAGTGTATACAACTGTACTATGTTCTTCGTGTTTCACTGCTGCAGTCATTACATTTGGGTAGATTCCCAAAGCTATGGTTGGGAGGATGGATTTATACAGCATTGGGACTAGCTATACGGCCCTGCAAGACAGCAGTGGCAAAGTCAGCCCTGGATTTAGAGAAAATTGATAAATGATAATGCTTGGTGAAAGTATGAACTGAACTCCAGGTAGCAGCTTCTAGAATATCATTGGTAGGAACACCTCTGAGAAAGGCTGCAGAAGTAGATGCAGCCCTGGTGGAGTGAGATCTGATCCCCTGGGGGATAGGTTTTCCATGGTGCTTATAGCAGAAATGAATGCAATGGCTTATCCATTTAGAAATGGTTTGTTTTAAAATAGCCTTCCCCTCTGCCCTTGCAGCAAATGCTACCAGCAGTTGTTCAGATTTCCTTTGAGGTTTAGCCCTGTCCAAGTAGAATCTAAGTTGTCTGTGCAAATCCAATGAATGCAGAATCAGTTCCCCTTTGTTCTGTGGATTGGGAAAGAAAGTTGGCAAATAAATGGACTGATTAAGAGCCACACTGGATACCACCTTGGGCATGAAGAACAGATTGGTCCTGAGTGACACCCTGTCCGCATGAAAGATGATGAAAGGCTCCACTGCCATAAGGGCCTGTAATTCAGATATCCTTCTAGCTGAAGTGATTGCTAAAAGGAAGGCTGTAGCAGCTGGCTCGAAAGGAGGTAGAGTGAGTTTCTCCAATACAAAGTTAAGGTCCTAGGCAGGGGTTGGAGCTCTCCTGGGTGGTCTCAAGTTTTTGGCCCCTCTGAGGTACTGCTTGAGCAGAGGATGAGAGAAGAAGGGAGGTTCTGTGTTATAATGAGCTGAAATGGCTAAGGTGTGGATTTTAATGGAGGAAAAAGACAGGCCCTTGTGAAGCATCTCAGTTAAGTACTGCAAAATCTGAGGTAAACTGGGCGCTGCTGTGCTCATCCCTTCAGATTGATTCCAGGCACAGAATATTTTCCAT
The DNA here is from genome assembly GCF_019279795.1 of Protopterus annectens. Lineage (NCBI taxonomy): Eukaryota > Metazoa > Chordata > Ceratodontiformes > Protopteridae > Protopterus > Protopterus annectens. The sequence continues at coordinate 625,452,330 of NC_056737.1, forward strand.
TTGTCAGCATAAGATTTTCTAGTACTAGGTCTTCTCGCCTCCAAGATGACATCCATCACAGGTTTGCTGAGGGATGCTAAGGGTGAATTTAAGTGATTAGCCAAGCTGCAAGGTTCAATGTTGGGAGCTGAGGGTGCAGAATTTGGTTCTCCTGCTGAGACAGTAAGGAAGGTGTCTGAGGCGGGTGCCATGGAGAAATTTGTAACACACTGTGCAGGAGTGGGTACCAGTGTTGGCGTGGCCAGTCTGGAACAATCAAAATCATTTTTGGTTTGTTCTGTTTGACTTTTAGCAGAAATTTGGAGAGCAGAGGCAGAGGGGGAAAGGCGTAGACTGATAGGTTTTTCCAGCTGAATGACAGAGCATCCACTTTCCAGGCTTTTTTGAGAGAAGTTCTTGTGCAAAATTTGTCCAACTGGTAGTTCTGGGGGGAGGCAAATAGATCTATGTCTGGGCTCCCCCATTTGCTTGTCAACATGTTGAAAATCTGTGGTTCCAGTTTCCACTAGTGTGGGTCCATGAGATTTCTGCTTAGTCCGTCTGCCAGTGTATTCAGTTTTCCTGGCAGGAATTGAGCTTGTAGTTGCACTTGGTAGCTCAAGGCCGTGTTCCACAATGCCATGACTAGTCTGCAGAGGGGGTAGGAATGTGTACCCCCCTGCTTGTTTATCTAACACATAACCGTGGTGTTGTCCGTCTTTACCATTAATTGTCCTGGATGAATGCAGTCCTTGAAGGCTGTCAGAGCATTCTGTACAGCTAACATTTCTTTTTGATTGATATGTAGGTGCATTTGATTTGGGCTACATTTGCCCTGAAAGCATTTCCCTGCCAGGTGAGCCTCCCATGCATAGTCTGATGCATCTATATTTAGGGTTTAGGCAGCAGGGGTTAGTGTGAATGGCAGTCCCTTGTTCTGTTGGCAGGCTTCTGCCCACCACAGGAACTCCAGGCGTAGGCAAGGTATGATAGGAATCATTGTTTCCAGGCTGTGACAATGTTGACTCCATAGACTTTTTAAGTGCCACTGAAGTTTCTTCATATGCAGTCTTGCATATGGAATTAGAAGAATGCAGGAGGCCATGAACCCCAAGGCTTGCAGTACTTGTCGTGCAGATAGCAGGTTTTTTGTGGCCACTTGTTTGAAGTAAGTTACCAAATGAATTTGCTTTTCTGGTGTGAGGAAAGCCATCTGGCCAGTTGTATTCAAGCTTGCACCCAGGAATGTAATCTGTTGAGAGGGTTGTGATTTATTTTCGTTTATAGTGTACCCTAGACAAGTTAGAACCCTTTTTACAAACGCCAGATGATTTATAAGTATGGCCTGGTTTTCTGCCTGAATTAGACAATCGTCCAGGTATGGATATATTTAAATATTTCTTTGCCTGCAAAATGCAATTACTGGAGCCAGGCACTTTGTGAATACCCTGGGCGTAGCAGACAAGCCAAAGGGCAGTGCTGAGAACTGATAATGCAAGTATCCAGCTTTAAAGCATAGGAATCTTCTGCAAGATTCCCTGATTGGGATATGCAGGTAAGCTTCTTTTAAATCTAGAGTTGCCAACCAGGCATCCTTGCCTAGCATAGGAAGTAACTGGTGAAGAGTCTGCATCTTGAATTTTGCAATGTTCAGAAAGGTGTTTAGAGTAGACAGGTCCAGAATTTGACGCCATGATTTGTCTTTTCTGGGTACCAGGAAAAGCCTGGAATAGAAACTTTGTCCCTTTTCCTCTTCTGGTACTAGTTGAATAGCCCCCATGTTTAGGAGGGAAAGTACTTGTTTCTGAGCCTCTGCCCACTGATTTGGGGGCAGGTTTGGCCACCCGTTTGGTGTTGGCAACATGTGGAAATGAAATCTGTATCCCTGGGACACTATATTTAAAACCCATTTGTCCTGGGTTATGAGTTCCCAGTTTTTTGCATGAAGAGCAATCTTTCCCCCCAAAGGGGCGGCTGAAAGGTAAGTGCTTGGTAATTTTAAAGGAAAGTCATTGAGACTGTTTACCATAGGAGGGTGTCTTGTTATTTCCAGATTTGGAAGTGGAGGCCCCCCCATTGCTTAGTTCTGAGAGTCCCTTGGGACTGAAACCTGGTGCTTTTGGTTTGTCTGGGTTTGGCTTGAGTGGATCTGGAAGGAGCTGGAAAGGACCAATTCTTAGTAGGCCAGTGCCTACTAAATCTTGGAGGTTGCACTTGTAAGAAATCTATCACATTTGCATAGATTTAGCTTTATCTTCCATCTTTTTTAGAACTTCTTCAGCCTCATTGCCAAACAGGCGGCCCTGATTTAAAGGAGCATCCAACAATTTTGCTTTAACATGATCAGGCAAAGATTGCTCCTTAAGCCAAGCATGCCTTCTAAGCACAGACCCAGTAATGGCAGCCCTGCAGGAGGCCTCTAAACAATCAAAACCACATTGCAAAGTATGTCTTCCAACTTGTTCAGCAGAATTCAATAAATCCTGTACATCTTTATTTTCCACACAGTCAAACCTCAACATCTTTTTCTGTTTAAGCAGTTCCCATAATATGCTGTTGATAATTTAGGATATGAAATTGGCAGTTTAAAGCCCTGATTGCCAAGGCTGCAGAAGTATAAACATTCTTCTCCATCTATCCAGCACCGTGGAGTCTCTATCAGAAGGGGTAGGATTTTTAGCAGTAGAAGCCTTAATGCCCTTGGGCCCCTGAGAAATGGTTTCTGGGTCTGCAACAGGATTTTTGAAAAGGAACTTGTGGGACTCGGGAACCCTGCAATACCTGTCAGATTTACTAGTAGCCGGTGGCAGGGAATCAGGGGCCATTCTGGATCCCGAAAACACATAATCAACAATGTCTAGTATAGGAGGTACAGCCAAAGGCCTATGCTGAGGTAAAATAAAGAAATCCCTAAGCCTCTTTTTAGATTCAGAAAATTCCTGACTTTCCCAGCGGAAATGTTCCCTTAAGGTATGTAGCGTTTCCCCAAAAGAAAAGTCCTCAGGGGGGGAAGCAGAGGGAATGGAATCCTCTGCATCAGAATCCTCATAAGTAGGAAAGGACAAATCTAGATCATTGGAAGAATTAGAAAAAACAGAACCCTGATCAGAAGATTCATAGTCAAGCTCAGTCCTAGGCCTCTTAGAAGGGGGGGGGGGGGGTTGACTAGTCCTGATTAGAGTAATAAGATCTTCAGCCATTTTGATCATTTGTTTTTTAGGCCTGAACATGTGGCCTGGGTGTCTATTTTCTAGACATAGATCGAGATTTAGGTCTTAGAATAGAAGGTGGATTCGGTTTAATATGCAAGTCTGTTGGCCTGAATACACCCTCAGAAGCCGGTGCCTGCACAGAGGCTCTGGACCCATCCAAGGTAGAGACATCCATGGGTTCCATAGGTGAAGCATCTCGCGGCATACTGGACTCCGAATGGGTCTCAGTAGAGGCCTGCGAGTCAAAAGTAGCGGGTATCAGGGGCTGCGAAAGCGTCTCACTGAGTACAGGCGAACTGGCTTAGGAGAAGCGTTGTCGGCAATTCTGGACCTAGACGGCCTGTCTCTGTCTTTTTCTTTGCGTTTTTTTGGAATTATGGTAGTCGGATGGCTAACCGACGTCATTTCTGGATAATTAAACCGAGAACCGAAATATTTAGAGGGAAAACTGTACCGACGAAGGATAGTGCGCTGATTAAATAAAGCACAAAACCGACAGCAAGGTACGTCGTGGTCAGGGCCTAGGCAAGGAATACAGTACAAATGAAAATCTTTATGAAGTATTTGCTTCCCACAAGTAATGCAATTATTAACTTTTACTGACATCGGTAAGGAGCAAAAAAAAGTTTCCCCAATGGGGTACTTAGCTTTAAGTTGAAGTCTTCGGTTCTGAAACTTGAAAACGAAAATTTCAGGAGTCAGCCGACCGGCATTTGCGAACTTCTTCTACTTCAGGCACTGCACGGCAAAAAAAGATTGATATAATGGCGTCGGCTGCATGTTTTATACCCCCTGATGACCGGACGTCATGGAAGAAGGGACAGCAACCGACGCAGGACCCAAGACTTTGTTAATCAGGCCGACTGAGGGCAACCTGCCAGCAGATTACCCAAATGGAATGACTGCAACAGTGAAACATGAAGAACATCAGCAAAGTAATCTGCCTGCACAAAGGTGGGCCCATCTACACACCCTGAAAACTACAGACCGATAAGTCTCACTAATCTCATATGCAGAGCAATGGAAAGAATCGTTATGGAAATTAACAATAATGATGTACGAAACCTTCAAATACTGTACTGAACCTAATCTGGTTTTGTCAAGGGCAGGGCATGCTTACTCAACCTGGTGGACTTCTTTGAGAAGGTCACCAAAGCAATGAATGACAGCAAAAAACAGTTTACATTGCCTACACTGACATGGCCAAAGCATATGACACAATACCCCACTCAAGCATTATTGACAAACACAAGAGGTTAGGTATAAACCCTTGTGTCACCCGATGGATAGCCAGCTGGCTCAAAGACAGCACCCAGAAAGTTAGAACTGGGGAGTCCACCTCTACAAACAGGCCAGTCACAAACGGCGTCCTTCAAGGCCAATGTCAAGGGCCTCTAGCTGACCAAATTTATAGATGACTACAAATTAGGAGCAGTCACAGAATCCCCCCCAACACTAATGTTCTCCAGGAAGGGCTAGCACAGACAAATAACTTGTGTCAGAGTAATGGACTAAACTTAAATGCCAAGAAATGTATAACAGTATCCACTGGGAAGTCATCCACTCCTGGTAACTATCATATTGACACAACACACCCATAAGAGTAGATCCAATAGTCAGGGACTTGGGGGCAAACAGACAGTAATCTAGCTTTTTATCATGCGTTTACAGTAGTGACAAATTATTCTATGTTGTGCAACTTATAAAAACATATACGACATCTAGGCCCAAAGAGGTCATTGTTGCCCTATATTCAGCATTCATCAGACCTATCATTGAGTACAATGCTTCCTTTGGTATGTACCTGGTTAGGCCTATTCAAAAACAGAGGTGTAAGCAATGTCCTATCCAGACCATCTCAAAGCCTCATCCCTGTATCCTGTCTCCTACAGGCTGTTGAGGGAGATCTATGCCTGACATGCAAGGCAATGTCAGACCCCACCCTTATGGACCTCCTAAATATCCACAAAGCAGACAGCACCATAATTACCCATTATAAAGACTTTGCCTGTCCTATAAATAGGACCTGCTGGAGAGACAGTTATGTATCCCCACAAATGACTACTTCTCTGGAACAGACATCTTATCCATGTGAAGCAGAGTTCCTCCCTACCCCAATTTTAATGTAACTTGGACAATTGGATGTGGAACAGGAACTCCTTCCCTGGTTTGACACCTGTGACTTTAATGGACACAGGCAGCCTGTAAATGGTTCATCTCCCAGGCAGCTGCTTGCAAATGTTTCATCTCCCAAGTCCCTATCATACCAGAACTTGTCAGAGATTTGGGATGAATGGCTACACTTAAAAAGACCCTAGTGGTCCATTAGCCTAATATGCACCTATGAACAAGTAGGCAATTCAGGTTCTGTGACCCAACTCAAAATAATCATCCCTTTAGTTACACCCATTTGCTCACCCAATATTTTGACAGAGTTCTCTGTAAGGAATTTTTAAAGTCTTTTACAAAAACACATGTTTCCAGTTACCTCTTTCTTCCTCATAAACCCTCCAGTATTTGACATCTAAATGAGGAAAAATTCTTTTGAGTCGACTTGGGGCATAAAAATACCTACACAAACACTTACAAACAAAAATCCTAAATCTTCTAGACTTTTCTGCATACAATAGAGCTAAAAATATGTCCTTCCATTCTTCACTTGTAAACTGTTTATCCAATCTCTCTTTCCAATCTTTTCAGACTTTGCTGCATACAATAGAGCTAAAAATATATCCTTCCATTCTTCACTTGTAAACTGTTTATCCAGTCTCTCTTTCCAATCTTTTCAAACCTCTGATTCCTGTAGTTATGCAATATTTTACATGTCCTACTAATTACCCTTTTTTAACAGCAGCTTGTGCTCTAGACTCGACTAATAACTCTACCAGAGCAGGTCTTTCACTTAGGATTCTCCTAACCCTTTTTCTTTGCCTATACTCTGGTAGGGAAGACAGTCTCTAGCCTGCAGTCCAAATGTCTTTTTTGACGTCTTCCCTCTCTAATTACTTGATCCCAATACTGTGGTTCCTTTGCAATTTTTCTCCAGTAAAATCTAGGCCCCTCTTTCCAATTCTCTTAACTCTTCTTGCAGTCATCCCTATTGGTAAAATTTGCTTTCTCCGTTCTTGTGCTGATTAGTCCTCAGAATACTTTCTTTGACTTTAAGAATATAATATTTCATACTGCTGTTGTTATTCTCCTTAATTACCTGCATCAAAAATCCCTCTCTTATTTCATGAGTTTCTCCCATTTCATCATCATCCCTTTCCTCTTAGAATTATAACGTTCTACTTCTGTTATGTATATGAGCCTTAACTGTGTAGCTCTAAAATATACCTCCAAATCAGGTAACCCTAAAACACCTTTTGTATTGGAAGGATTAACTTATCCCACTGAACCCTTGCCCTCTTCCCCTCCCAGATAAATTACTGTCCACAACTTCTCCTCTAGTTGATAAAAATATTCCTAATCTGTACAGAGAACTAAAGAAACCAAAAATTTTTACTGCTTTTATCTTGCTATCCATATCCATAAACAGGAGCTTCCAGTTAAGTTTTTCTGTTTTATTTTTTACCATGTATCTTTAGCTATCATAACAGAATTCTTTTTAACCCATACTGAAAAAATACTTCATGTCCTCGTGAATATGGGTATTGCTGAACCAATTCATCTGTGGGTACAAAATTTACAGGTATAGCCTTTGTTTTATGTTTATTAATTTTATATCCTCAAAAGACTTGAAATTATCTCAAAATATTCCACAACACTGATGCATTCTTTTCTGGTTTTATCAGGTACAAAATAATATTTTTTGCAAATAAAGTCAGCTTTTTTTTGGTTACCATACCAATAATACTCTTGATTTTCTGAGTTAATTAATTTCTTTGTCAACTGCTCTAAATATAAAGTAAATAACAAAGGGTAAAGAGAACAACCCTGCCTGTTTCCTCTGTTTGGACATAACTTATCAGAGTGGAACCCTTCCAATTTATTTCTTGCCTCTGATCCAAGAAATTCCCTCCAAATCACCCATATTATTGTAACAGAGAATGCAAATGCTTCCACTGCCCTACTCATAAAATCCCAACTTTCTCTGTCAAATGCTTTTTCTGCATCAAGACAAATAACAACAGCAGTATTTTCTTACATTCTGCTTTCCCTTTGGATCATCATTGTTTCATTAATGTTGTCAAATGGTTGCCTTCCCTCCACAAAACCACAATGATCTATATCCATCAATTTTTGAAACATTTTGTCATTCCTTTAGCTATTACAAACACTTTATAATCATGATTTGAAATTGAAGTGGGTCTACACAAAGCTAGGTCTGATGGGTTCTTTATAGTCTTTAGGTATTACAGCCACCACAGCTTTCTTCCAGGATGCTGGTATTCCCCTCTTTTTAAAATATTCTTAAACAAAACTTTCCACATCTTTTATCATTTGTTTCCCTCCTCATGTTTTCCTGGAAAATTTCCTGAAATTTGATTATACATCACCAATTTCACCTCATCTCCTCCTACCTTAATTGTTAACTGTTGAGCCTCATCTAGCTTTAACCTTGACATACTTGTCTTCCATAAAAATTTCAATTTGTGTTCTTTTCTTGATTTTCACATTTCTTTGTTTGATACAAATTTTCATAACATTTCTTAAATATCCTTAACACCTCTACAGGATCTTTTGTTATTTTTCTTGTTACATGCTCCCTAAGTTTGCCAACAACCCTTTATTCTGCCTGTTGCCTAAGTTGTGTGCGAAAAGTTTTTGTTCTCTGGATTTATCATCAAAAAACAGTTGCATAACAGCAATCTTTCTAAACTTATGCATACTATCCAGATACTCTCTTATTTTCTCTTCAGCATTCTGCAGTTCTGCCTCTCCTTGTTTTGTAAGATTACACTTATTCTGCAATATTTTAACCTTTGTTAGCCTCTGTAAATAATTTTACTTATTTGTATGACTGCCTATGTCTTAAGTGATAACTTAACAAAGATGTTGCTTGTTAAAAACATCTCTTTTTTATTTCTACCCTATTTTAAAACTCTACTCTCATTTTATCCCACTCGCTACCTATTCTGAAGGTATTTCTATCTTCCCTAACAACTTTCGAATAATTACTACCCATTTCTTAAATGGCATGTATTTATATGCCACCAAAAACTACTATTATGTGGCTTAAAAAAATTTGGGAGAAAATAATCAGCTTTCAGCAGGGAAAATTACTTCTAGATGGGAATTGGAACTTGGTTTGCAGTAAGGAGAATGTAGCAGGGGGACCTAGAAGAGAAAATATAACAACAGGGGGTAGATTTTGGAAGAAATTTATGAAAATATTTAGTACGGAAGATATGAATTAAGGAGTACGAACCTGGGCAGAATTTACATTACATGCCCCAAAGTACAACTGGGCTAGAATAGATAGAAATTATGTTTCACAGGAACATTTGCATTTAATTGAAAACTGGAACACATATTCAGTAACTATTTCAGATCATGCACCAATAAAAAACTAAAACAAAAATGCAGGGTAATGAGGTAAAAGTGAGACACTGGTGTTTTTGCACCTACCTGTTAAAAAGACAGGAATTTAAGGAATGTGTAGTGGAAATTCTTAGAGAATTATCAGGGAAGACATAAATACCTTTAGAAGTTACTGAGAAAGAGACGACCACCAGTGAACAAAAAAATGCAAACCAAACACTGGAACACCAGAGAAAAATGCCAACCAAAATATTTGAGCAGAAAAACCTTTTCTTAACGCTTTCGTTGAAAGACTTCTTCAGAATACATTCATACAAGTTTATCACAAGCTTAAATACAAATACATCATGTCCCTCCCATCTTAATTATGTATTAGTAAAACAATTAAAGTAATTACAGAACAATAATCTACTCCACTATGCTACCTTAGAAGTTATAGCTAGTGAGTGGATAAAATGAAAATGGTGTTTAAAAACAGGGTAGAAATAAAACAGAAAGCAATATGGTTAAACAAGCAATAGGAAGTACTTACAGGGGGCTGGCAAAGTTTAAAGGATTTCAAAATAATGGGAATTTTACAAAAGATGAAAATGCAGAGTGCTAAAGAAAAAATAAGGGAGTATCTGGATAACCTGTATGAGTTTAGAAAGACAGCTATTATGCAACTACTTTTGAAAATGACTCCGGAGCACAAAACATTTAGCTAAATGTCTTAAGAAATAGAAACAGTTACTGCCAAACTTAGGAAGCCTTTAACAAGGAAAATAACCACAGATGCTGCAGAGGTTTGAGAGATATTTTGGAAATTTTATGAACAATTGTTAAAAGCAAAAAAATGTATTACTCAAGAAAGAACACAAATGGAAATATTTATGGAAAACTTAATTATGCCAAGGTTAGAGGCAGATGAGGCTTAGCATATTACAGTTAAGATAGGAGGGGGGATGAGATAAAAAGTTGTGACGCATAATCAATTTTCAGGAAATTCCAAGAACAGATAGTATTCCTATAGAACTTTGGAAGTTAAGAGGGAAGAAAATTATAAAGATCTGGTATATTTTGTTTAAAAGTATTTTAAAAAGAGGGAAAGCACTAACATATTGGGGAAAAAAGCTGTGGTGGCTCTATTACCTAAGAACGGTAAAGACCCATCAGACTCGGCTTCATACAGTCTCATTAAAATTTTAAACCATCATCTTACAAATTACGTAATGTTGGACTGATGTTAATTACAGAAAAACAAAAGATTTGTGATATACAATGTATGTAAATGGGAAACATGTATATGTTTTTTTTTTTTCTGATAATGCATGTTTGTCTACGTCCTGAGTAAAAATTTAATAAAGGTGTTTAAAAAAAAATCCTTGTTGTCCTTTAAGGAGTCTTTCCTGAATCTGTGGGGCTGACAGAGTTGAGTACAAGGATGGTTTTCAATGGAATTCTATTATTAAATGCTCCACTTCTCTGTCCTTTTTCTCCCTGCTTACAGTCCCTGTTATGAATAAACAACGCAGCATTTAAAATATTTTAAATTGACTGTTTCTCTCCACTAGAACAGTATCTTACTGTACTGTGGTGGTTTCACTTTCAAAAAAACTTTTATCCCACGCTGGAAAAGCTTGCTGCAGTCTCCAATTCATTGATGTCATCAAGGCCAATGAACACAGTTTTCTAGCCAATTCCCTCATCAAACTGACATCACCATGACCATCTTAAAAATCCACCCATGCTGTGATGTCACAGCTCCCTGGTCCTCCCCATACCCATACAGAACGTAAAGGCTGGAGCAAGGAAACAGTACATGAGTGAAGCCTCTTGCTGTGAGCTGTCAATCACAGCAGGTAACAGCTCAAATTACCCTTAGCACTTTGACAGCTAGGGAAGTTAGGTGTGAAGGGGGATGGGAGATGTCGCAGTATAATTCAGGTTTCACAAAACACTGCAATTTAGCCATTCTAAAAAGAAGCAGCAGTAAAAAGCACTTTGAAAGTCTGTTCTGCGGCACTTCCACTGTTTGTGTTTTAAGTAGTCATTGAATGTCATTTCTTGCTCTGAAAGGTTGAGAGGTATGCTATGCATGTAAAATTAATGCAGTTGCAGATGCTTTTGGAAGAAAGACGCCTACATGACGTAATTTTTTTTACAGACAAGTACTGCATTGTGGGACACCTACAGGCAGACTAAACACTCAGGATCACTTCAAGATGCTAGACCCCATGCGATGTGGTCACACTCAGAAATTACATATAAAAATATTTAAAAACGTGTAAATAGTCCCAGAGTGGCGTTAAAATGTAGGAAACACCTAACTATGATGGAATAGACATGTTTTTTTGAGTCTGTGGGTGCGGTTCTCCTTTAAGTATGCCAGAACTAACTTATGTTTCATTCCAAGTAAAGGACAGCTACCACTTGATGCTGAATAAATGCCCCCAGTACATACAGTTTGATTTCATCCCTTCAGCGGTGTCACCAGCACAGCACAGTAAATCAACAAAAACATGTCCAAGTGAGGTTAGATGCGCTCATGCACCAGGCAGCTCCATTCAAACATGAGGTGTTCAGCCACTTTTAAACCTACACGAACTACTCTTAGTATACATGGTCTGCATCATCTACAACATGTAAAATAGCTGACAAGATCTGCAGCACTGATTCAGTATCTACAAACATTCAAATGTTATTACCAGAGATAGCTTCCATAGTAGGCCACAATGTTTGGATGCTTGCACTCTTTCACCATGTAAATTTCCTGCTGGATGATAGTAAAGTCATCTCCTGCAAAAGAAAACGTACTGTTGGTCACAACAGACAATCTGCATTTCCCCCTTTTCTTTTAATATGGGCTTTAAAATCATTTTACTTTACTAATACTTGCACTCCTATACAACAAATCAAACTATTTCTGCATTTAACTACATGAATTACAGTCAATATAAAAAAATTCAGTTGTGTGAAGTACTAACTGTAACAACAAAACTTTGTGGCTCCACTCATCCAGCAAGAGAATACAGGCAGAAATTCCACTGGTAGGTGCCAAGACTTTTTCAATAACTTTTTCCTTTCAATGTTTGTCCACACAGATACCGAGGGTTCCAGGGTAACTCTTACTTCAAATATTTGTCCATAACAACCACTTTATCTTAGTCCTACTGTGTAATTCATATAAAAGGTAGTTCCTGTATTTTAAATATGTAACTTCTGACAGTCATATCTAAACATAAACTTATAATAGACAAAGAGCTAACATGTAATAATGAAAATGGAAATTATACAGTAATCTCAGAAAAAAATTAAAACACATACATAGAATTCATCATAACTACATAACAAGATGGAAACAAAAAATGTTCCTGCTGCAAGACTGCTGTCTCAAAGGACCCACTGTTATACTCAGTAACTCACATAACTTGGTTACTTTACTTTACTTTGAGATGCCTTTCAAGCAATGTATCCAAGTATAACAGTAGTGAGCATTGAACAGATACTATCTGATCAGTAAAACTCAAAGAAAAATCTAGCCAAGCTAGACTTTCCAGTTTGTGATTCTGTAAAACCTCTTGCATTAGAGGGAAAGTACAGTTGTGTACACTTACCATAAATGTAGATGTTCGAGTGTATTCACTGTTGCAGTCATTACATTTGGGTAATATGCTGGCAGGTTGCCCTCAGTCGGCCTGATTAACAAAGTCTTGGGTCCTGCATCGGTTGCTGTCCCTTCTTCCATGACGTCAGGTCATCAGGGGTATAAAACATGTAGCCAATGCCATTACATCAGTTTTTCTTGCCCCAGATGTCAGGTGCCCCCCAGATTGGGAGCAAAATATATATATATATATATATATATATATATATATATATATATATATATATATATATATATAAAATTAAAAACACAAAAAATATACCTCCAAACAAAAGCAAATGCACCAAAAAGGCTTTTAAGCATAGTAAAAGAAAGTAGAGGTATAGTAAGAGAAAAACAGGGGGCTGGAGGAAGGGTAACCTGGACTACAACAGTGAATACACTCAAACATCTACATTTATGGTAAGTGTTCACAACTATACTATTTTCTTCGAGTTTCACTGTTGCAGTCATTACATTTGGGTAGAATGCCAAAGCTATGGCTGGGAGGATGGATTTATACAGCATTAGGACCAGCTAAAAGGCCCTGCAGGACAGCAGTGGCAAAGCCAGCTCTGGATTTAGAGAAGAAAGGTAAATTGTAATGTTTGGTGAACGTATGGACTGAGCTCCAGGTAGCAGCTTCTGGAATGTCTCTGGTAGGAACACCTCTGAGAAAAGCTGTAGAAGTAGATGCAGCCCTGGTGGAATGAGATCTGATCCCTTGGGGGATAGTTTTACCATGGTGCATATAACAGAAACAAATACAATGGCTTATCCACTTGGAAACAGACTGCTTTGAAATAGCCTTTCCCTCTGCCCCTGCAGCAAATGCCACCAGTAGTTGTTCAGATTTTCCTAGAGATTTTGTCCTGTTTAAGTAAAATCTAAGTTGTCTGTGTACATCCAATGAATGCAGAATCCGCTCCCCCTTGTTCTGTGGATTGGGAAAGAAAGTTGGCAAATGAATGGTCTAATTAAGAGCCACACTGGATATCACCATAGGCATGAAGGATGGATTGGTCCTGAGAGAAACCCTTACTGCATGAAAAATAATGAACGGCTCCACTGCCATAAGAGCCTGTAATTCAGAAATCCTTCTAGCTGAAGTGACTGCTAAAAGGAAAGCTGTTTTCCAGGAGAGAAATTTTAAGTCTGCAGTAGCAGCTGGCTCGAAAGGTGGGAGAGTGAGTTTTTCCAATACAAAACTGAGGTCCCAGGCAGGGTTTGGAGCTCTCCTGGGTGGTCTTAAGTTTTTGGCCCCTCTAAGATACTGCTTTAGCAGAGGATGAGAGAAGAGGGGAGGTTCTCTGTTGTAATTAGCTGAAATGGCTGAGGCATGGATTTTTATGGACGAAAAGGACAGGCCTTTGTGAAGCATCTCAGTTAAGTATTGTAAAATCTGAGGAATATTGGGCACTGCTGTGATTATTCCTTGTGATTGTTTCCAGGCAAAGAATATTTTCCATTTGTCAGCATAAGATTTTCTAGTGCTAGGCCTTCTCGCCTCCAAAATAACATCCATCACAGGTTTGTTGAGGGATGCTAAGGGTGAATTTAGGTGATTAGCCACACTGCAAGATTCAAAATTTGGAGCCGAGTGTGTAGAATCTGGTTGTTCTGCTGAGACAGTAAGTAAGGTGTCTGAGGCAGGTGCCACGGTGGAAGGTGTGACACATTGCGCAGGAGTGGGTACCAGTGTTGGTGAGGCCAGTCTAGAGCAATCAGAATCATTTTTGGTTTGTCCTGTTTGACTTTTAGTAGAACTTTGGAGAGCAGAGACAGAGGGGGAAAAGCATAGACTGATAGGTTTTTCCAGCTGAATGATGGAGCATCCACTTTCCAGGCTTTTTTGTGATGAGTTCTTGTGCAGAATTTGTCCAACTAACAGTTCTGGGGTGAGGCAAAAAGATCTATGTCTGGACTCCCCCATTTGTGTGTCAACATGTTGAAAATCCGTAGTTCCAGTTTCCATTCGTGTGGGTCCATGAGATTTCTGCTTAGTTCGTCTGCCAGAGTATTCAGCTTTCCTGGCAGGAATTGAGCTTGTAGTTGTATCTGGTAGGTCAAGCCGTGTTCCACAATGTCATGGCTAGTCTGCAAAGGGGGTAGGAGTGGGTAACCCCCTACTTGTTTATGTACCACATAACTGTGGTGTTGTCTGTCTTTATCAATATTTGTCCTGGATGAAGGTAGTCCTTGAAGGCAGTCAGTGCATTCTGTACAGCTAACATCTCTTTCTGACTGATATGAAGGTGCATTTGATTTGGGCTCCATTTGCCCTGAATGCACTTCCCTGCCAGATGAGCCCCCCAAGCATAGTCTGATGCGTCTGTAGTTAGGGTTTGGGCGGCAGGGGGTGGAGTGAATGGCAGTCCCTTGTTTGGGAGGCAGGCCTCTGCCCACCATAGGAACACTAGTTGCAGGCAAGGTACGATAGGAATCATTGTTTCCAGGCTGTGACAATGTTGACTCCATAAACTTTTTAAATATGACTGAAGTTTCCTCATATGCAGTCTTGCGTATGGAATTAGAAGAATGCAGGAGGGCATGAACCCCAAGGCTTGCAGAATTTGTCTTGCAGATAGCAGGGTCTTTGTGGCCACCTGTTTGAAGTAAGTTACCAAATGAATTTGCTTTTCTGGTGTAAGGTAAGCTATCTGGGCAGTAGCATTCAAGCTTGCACCCAGGAAATGTAATTTTTTGAGAGGGTACCAGATGTAATTTCTTTTCATTTATGGTGTACCCTAGACAAGTTAGAACCCTTTTTACAAACGCCAGATGTTTTAGAAGAATGTCCTTGTTTTCTGCCTGAATTAGACAATCGTTCAGGTATGGATATATTTGAATATTTCTTTGCCTGCAAAATGCAATTACTGGAGCCAGGCACTTTGTGAAGACCCTGGGCGCAGTAGATAAGACAAAGGGCAATGCAGAGAACTGGTAATGCAAGTAGCCTGCTTTGAAGCAGAGGTATCTTCTGCAAGATTCCCTGACTGGGATATGCAGGTAAGCCTCTTTTAAGTCTTGAGTTACCAACCAGGCATCTTTGCCTAGCATAGCAAGTAACTGTTGAAGAGTCAGCATCTTGAATTTTGTAATGTCCAGAAATGTGTTTAGAGTAGATAAGTCCAGAATTGGACGCCATGATTTGTCTTTTCTGGGTACCAGGAAAAGTCTTGAATAGAAACCTTGTCCCTTTTCCTCTTCTGGTACTGGTTGAATTGCCCCAATGTCCATGAGAGACAGTAGTTGGTTCTGGGCCTCTTCCCACTGATTTGGGGGCAGGTCTGGCCATCCGTTTGGGATTGACAAAGTGTGGAAATGAAATCTGTATCCCTGGGATACTATATTTAAAACCCATCTGTCCTGGGTTTTAAGTTGCCAGTTTCTTGCATGAAGTGCCAGTTTTCCCCCAAAGGGGCGGCTAAAAGGTAAGTGCTTGGTAAGTGTAGAGGGAAGTCACTGAGACTGTTTACCATACGGACGTGCCTTGTTGTTTCCAGATTTGGAAGTGGAGGCACCCCATTGTTTTGTTCTAAAAGTCCCTTGTGACTGAAACCTGGAGCCTTTGGAATGTCTGGGTTTGACTTGAGTGCTCTCAAAGGAACTGGAAAGGACCAGTTCTTAGTAGGCCAGTGCCTACTAAATCTTGGAGGTTGCACTTGTAAGAAATATTTCACAGTTTGCATAGATTTAGCTTTTAGCTTTATCTTCCATCTTTTTTAAAACGTCTTCAGCCTTATTACCAAAGAGATGGTCCTGTTGTAAAGAAGCATCCAACAATTTTGCTTTAACATGATCAAGCAGAGTTTGCTCTTTGAGCCAAGCATGCCTTCTTAGCACAGACCCAGTTACAGCAGCCCTGCAAGAGGCCTCCAAAGAATCAAAACCACATTGCAAAGTATGTTTTCCAACTTGTTCAGCTGAATGCAATAAATCCTGTAAATCTTTATTTTCCAAACAGTCAGAAATTAACATAATTTTCTGTTTAAGCAGTCCCATGATATGCTGCTGATATTTAAACATATGAAATTGACAGTTTAAAGCCCTGATTGCCAAGGTTGCAGAAGTGTAAACCTTCTTACCCCATCTATCCAGTGCCCTGGAATCTCTATCAGAAGGGGTAGGAGTTTTAGCAATAGAGGCCTTAATGCTCTTGGAACCCTGAGAAATGATTTCAGGATCTGCAATAGGATTTCTGAAAAGGAATTTGTGGGAGTCAGGAACCCTGTAATATCTGTCTGGCCTACAAGGAGCCGAAGGCAGAAAACCAGGAGCCACACTAGATTCTGAAAAAACATCATCAACAATGTCTAGAACAGGAGGTATAGCCAAAGGCCTATGCTGAGGAAGAAGAAGAAAATCCCTAAGTCTCTTTTTAGATTCAGAGAAATCCTGACTTTCCCAGTGGAAATGTTCCCTTAAGGTATGTAAAGTTTCCCCAAAAGAAAAATCCTCAGGGTGAGAAGCAGAAGGAATGGAATCTTCTACATCAGAGTCCTCATAAGTAGGTATAGACAAATCCTGTTCATTAGAAGAGTCAGAAAGTACAGTTTTGTACCTACCATAAATGTAGATGTTCGAGTGTTCACCCTGCTGCAGTCATTACACTTCGGTTATCCTGTCGTCAGGCGGTCCCGCAGTCGGCCGGATTTCCAAAGTCTTGGTCCGACGTCGGTTGCAGTCGCCTCATCCCTGACGTCAGTGCGCCAGGGGTACATATATTGCAACCGACGCAATTTTCTTTAGTTTTTCTTGCCCCAGATGTCAGGTGCCCCTAAAAAGGTGATCCAAATCAGTACCAAATGGTGTGAACACTGTACAAACACAAAATCCCTTCAGCTATAAGCAAATACATCAGTAAGGCATAGCAGAGGATTAGCCAGTAGATCAGAGGGGTTGGAGAGAGGGTAACCTGGACTGCAGCAGGGTGAACACTCGAACATCTACATTTATGGTAGGTACAAAACTGTACTATGTTCATCGTGTTACCCTGCTGCAGTCATTATACTTGGGTTGAGTCCCAAAGCTAAGGCAGGGTGGAGGCATCATAGAGGGTTAGTGGAGGCAATGAGGCCCTGCAAAACTGCAGTGGCAAAGCCTGCCCTGGACTTAGAATAAAGAGGTAAGTGATAGTGTTTGGTGAAGGTGTGCACTGAACTCCAAGTTGCAGCTTCTAAGATTTCCTTGGTAGGAACCCCCCTTAGAAAGGCTGTAGAGGTAGCTGTTGCCCTGGTAGAGTGGGATCTAATGGTAGGAGGAACTGGTTTCCCATGATGGGTGTAGCAGAATCGGATGCAGTGGCCTATCCATTTAGAAATGGTTTGCTTGGATATGGCCTGCCCTTGAGAGGCTGTAGCATAGGAAACAAAGAGCTGGTCAGTTTTTCTGAAAGCCTTAGTTTTGTCCAAGTAGTAACGAAGCTGCCTGTGAATGTCCAAGGAATGCAGGAGTCTCTCACCTTTGTTTTGTGAATTGGGGTAGAAAGTGGGTAGGTGGATGGTTTGATTTAGAGCTACACTGGAAACCACCTTAGGCATGAAGGAAGGATTAGTTCGTACAGAAACTCTGTCTTGATGAAAAATGAGGAAAGGTTCCACTGCCTTAAGTGCCTGCAATTCTGAAACTCTCCTAGCAGAAGTTATTGCCAGGAGCAGGGCAGTCTTCCAAGATAGGAACTGAAGGTCTGTAGAAAAAGCTGGTTCAAAGGTAGGTAACGTTAGTTTTTCCAGAACAAAATTGAGGTCCCATGTTGGTGTAGGAGCTCTTCTAGGTGGTCTAATGTTTTTTGCCCCTCTGAGGAACTGCCTTAGGAGAGGATGTGAAAATAAAGGTGGATTTGTGTCATAGTGAGCTGAAATAGCTGAAGCATGGATTTTAATTGAGAAGGAAAGTCCTTTATGCAACATCTCAGCTAAATACTGCAGAATGTGAGGCATATGAGGCTGAGTTGTGTCTTGGCCCTTAGCTTGGTTCCAAGCAGAAAACTTTTTCCATTTGTCCGAGTAAGCCTTCCTGGTGCTTGGCCTCCTGGCTTCTAGAATAACATCCAGCACTGCATAGTCTGGGGCTATGAGAATCATTCGAGGTTTCTCCTTTTTGACCTTCAAAAGAACCTTTGTGAGAAGAGGTAATGGAGGAAAGGCATATGCTGTCAGATTTTTCCAACTGAAGGAGAGAGCGTCCACTTTCCAAGCTTGATGGTGGAATGTCCTTGTACAAAATTTTGTCAGCTGGTAGTTTTGAGGACTGGCAAACAGGTCTATATCTGGTAGGCCCCATCTTTGAGTTATCATTGTAAATACTTGTGGGTCTAGCCTCCACTCGTGGGGTTCTTTGATGCTTCTGCTTAGGTTGTCTGCCAATGTGTTCTTCTGTCTTGGCAGGAATTGAGCTTGTAACTGGACTTGGTAGGCCAGAGCTGTGTTCCATAAGATTATTGCTTGCCTGCAAAGAGGGTAGGAATGTGTGTCTCCTTGTTTGTTTATGTACCACATTACTGTGGTGTTGTCCGTCTGTATTGCAAGTTGTCCAGGCTATAGTAGATACTTGAAGGCTGTCAGAGCTTTCTGTACAGCTAGCATCTCATTTTGGTTTATGTGCAGTTTTCTTTGTTCTGCAGTCCATAGGCCTTGAATGCATTGCTCTGCCATGTGCGCCTCCCAGGCATAGTCTGAAGCATCTGTTGTGATAGTTTGCCTGGGTGGGGGCAAGGTGAAAGGCTGACCCTTGCTGAGGTGACATGCCTGTGCCCACCACAGAAATTCCTGTTGACGGCAGGGAATGAGAGATATCACTGTGTCCAAGCTGTGGCTGTGTTGAGACGATATGCTTTTTAGGTACCACTGTAACTTCCTCATATGCAGTTTTGCAAATGGTATTATCAGAATGCGTTTACTGTGTACCCCAGACACTTCAGTAGTTGCTTCACAAAAGCCAGATGTTGTAAGAGAATGTCTTTTCTTTCTGCATGAATGAGGCAGTCATCCAGGTATGGATATATTTGAATTCCTCTTTGTCTGCAGTATGCAATTACTGGTGCCAGGCATTTTGTGAATACTCTGGGCTGAGTAGATAAGCCAAAGGGCAGTGCAGAGAATTGATAATGGGTTGAACCTGCAATGAAACGGAGGTATCTTCTGCAACTTTGTCCGATAGGGACATGCAGGTATGCCTCCTTGAGGTCCAACGTTACCAGCCATGCTTCCTTGCCCAACATGGGAAGTAGCTGCTGTAGTGTTAGCATCTTGAAATTGGGAACCTGTAAGTAAGTGTTTAGAATTGAAAGGTCCAGAATTGGTCTCCAAGCATTTTTTTTTCTGGGTACTAGGAAGAGTCTTGAGTAAAATCCTTGGCTTTGCTCTTGAATTGGTACCCTTTGAATGACTCTCATGTCCATGAGAGCTGTAATTTGTTTTTGAGCCTCTGCCCTTTGATTTTGTGGCAGGTCTGGCATTCCTCTTTTTATTGGCAAGGTGTGAAAGTGGAATCTGTATCCTCGTAAAATTATATCTAGTACCCATTTGTCCTTTGTGACCATGCGCCAGTTGTCTGCAAATAGTGCTAGCTTCCCCCCCAGGGGGGCTGACAAAAGAGTTTTGTTTGGCCAGGTGAGGTGTAAGTCATTGAGTTTGTCTTCTGGTGGGTTGAGACCTGTCTTCTCCTCCCTTCTGGGTTGGAGTGCCCCATTGACGAGGTTTATATTGAGCTTGTGGTTGCCCTCTGCCCCTTGGGCACCTCTATTTACCCCTCTGAGGCCTGTCAGTGGCTGGAAAGGACCAATTTTTTGTTGGCCAGATTCTGCTGAAGCGAGGGGGTTGTACTTGTAGGAAATCTTTGACTGTCTGCATAGATTTTGCCTTATCTTCCATTTTCTTTAAAACTTCTTCTGCTTTAACACCAAAAAGAACATCTTGCTGTAAGGGAGCATCTAGTAGTTTTGCTTTAACATGATCAGGCAGACTTTGTTCCCTTAACCAGGCATGCCTACGTATAGTGACAGCTGCTCTGCAGGAGGCCTCTAAAGAATCAAACCCACATTGCAAGGTATGCTTCCCTACCTTCTCGGTGAAGTGCAACAAATCCTGTACTTCTTTCAATTCAGATTGTTGAGGGAGGGTGGTTATCTTTTGTTTTAACTGAGAGATCAGAAATTGCTGATACTTAAGCATATGAAATTGACAGTTTAGAGCTCTCATAGCTAAAGTGGCTGAGGTGTAAACCTTTTTCCCCCATCTGTCTAGTGCTCTTGAATCCCTTTCAGAAGGTACTGGATTTTTAGCCATGGATGCCTTAGCCCCCTTGGGACCCTGGAAGATGGTCTCTGGGTCAGCTACTGGGCTTTTGTAAAGAAATTTGTGGGAATCAGGTACTCTGTAGTATCTGTCAGGCTTGGCCGGAGCAGGAGGCAAAGAGTCAGGGTTGAAACTGGATTCTAAATAGACATCATCCACAATGTCCAAAACAGGAGGGATGGCTAAAGGCCTGTGTTGGGGGAGTAAAAGGAACTCTCTGAGCCTTTTCTTGGAATCAGAGTAATCCTGACCTTCCCAGTGGAAATGTTCCCTCATAGTGTGTAAAGTTTCCCCAAAAGAGTAATCTTCTGGAGGGGAAGCTGAGGGAATAGAGTCCTCAGCATCAGAATCTCCATAAGGAGAGTAGGAATGGTCTTGGTCCTCAGAGGAATCCGAAGAAATAGACAGTTGATCAGAGGAAGCAGATTCTTCCTCTAGTCTACGCCTTTTGTCAGGAGGAGGCTGTGAACCCCTGATAAGAGAAATCAAATCTTCAGCCATCTTGAGCATCTGTTTCTTAGGCATAGGGCCTTGAACAGGAGACTGAAGTGAAGCCTTTTTTGGTTTGGAAGGAGTCTTCGACTTGGAAAACGTTTTGACTGTAAGAGTAGTCGGTCTGAAAATGCCTTCAGAAACTGATGGCGTTTCAGAAGCACCAACGTCCTTGGAAGGTAAATCGTCGGTAGGGCCTGAAGTAAAAGGCTGCGTCGGCCTTGTACATTCCGTCAAAATATCTGTAGCGGTCTCGGTTTTTTGAATTGCGGTAGTCAGAGGCTGCGTTGGAGCCTCACTGATAACCGGAGAACCTGAGACCGGATCAACCGAGGGCTCGGAATCGGTCTTAGACCTGGGCTGTCGGTCCTTATCCCTGCGCTTTTTGTACATGCCGGTAGTCGGAAGCTCCAACAGCATGTTATAATTACATTTTCTGCCAAAAAAGTGTTGTGCGAAATCAAATCATCTTTTAATAGTACGTTTATTAAATCTAGCACAAAAACGACAAGAAGTGACATCGTGGTCAGGGCCTAGGCAAGGTATGCAATAAGAATGAAAATCCTTATGAGGTATTTGCTTCCCCACAAGAAATACAATTGTTAACTTTTTCTGACATCGGTCTGAGGCAAGAAAAGTTTCCCCAACGGGGTACTTAGCTTTATAGAAGACTTCGGTCTGAAATTCGAATTCGAAAATCTCAGGAGTCGGCCAACCAGCACTTGCGAACTGCTTCTGCTTCGGGCACCGCGCAGCAAGAAAGACTGAAGAAAATGTCGTCTGTTGCAATATATGTACCCCTGGCGCACTGACGTCAGGGATGAGGCGACTGCAACCGACGTTGGACCAAGACTTTGGAAATCCGGCCGACTGCAGGACCGCCTGACGACAGGATAACCCAAGTGTAATGACTGCAGCAGGGTAACACGATGAACATCAAACAGAATCATGTTCAGAATCCTGTTCAGAAGATTCATAATCAATGTCTTGCCTAGGGCCTCTTAGAAGGAGGGGGTTGGCTACCTCTGATCAGAGTAATTAAATCTTCAGCCATTTTGATCATTTGTTTTTTAGGCATAGGGGCCTGCACATGTGACCCAGGCGTCAGTTTTTTAGACATAGATTTAGATTTTGGCCTTAGTTTTGAAGATGGCGTCGGTCTAATATACAAATCAGTAGGTCTGAAAACACCCTCAGAAGCCGGTGCCTGCACAACAGCTCCGGACCCATCTAAGGTAGAGACATCCGCAGGTTCCATAATTGAAGCATCTCGCGGCATACCGGACTCCAAATGGGTCTCAGTAGAGGCCTGCGAATCAGAAGTAGCGGGTACCAGGGGCTGCGAAAGTGCCTCACTGAGTACCAGTGAACTGGCATAGCAGAAGCGTCGTCATCAGTTTTGGACCTCGACGGTCTGTCGTCTTTTTCTTTGCGTTTTTTAGGTATTTCGGTAGTCGGATTGCTAACCGACGACATTTCTGGATAATTAAATTGTGAGCCAAAGTATTTAGAAGCAAAAATATACTGATGTTTAACAGAGCCTAGGCAAGGAATACAGTACAAATGAAAATCCTTATGAGGTATTTGCTTCCCACAAGTAATGCAATTATTAACTTTTACTGACATCGGTAAGAAGCAAGAAAAAGTTTCCCTAACAGGGTACTTAGGGTTTTAGTCGAAGACTTCGGTTTTGAAATTCGAAAATGAAAATTTCAGAAGTCGGCCGACCGGCACTTGCGAACTGCTTCTGCTTCGGGCACCGCGCGGCAAGATAGACTGATGTAATGGTGTTGGCTGCATGTTTTATACCCCTGACGACCTGATGTCATGGAAGAAGGGACAGCAACCGATGCAGGACCCAAGACTTTGTTAATCAGGCCGACTCAGGGCAACCTGCCAGCAGATTACCCAAATGTAATGACTGCAACAGTGAAACATGAAGAACATCATGGGATATATGCAAATTACCAGTGGAAAGTCTAGCTTGGCTTGTATGCGTGACCTTGTTACACCACGGAAAGACAGGAATGAAGCACTGTTCTGCCAAAAGAGGCATATATCTGGAAAAGGAAACGAGCTTATGATGTTTCCTAAAAGTGCAAACTGAAGACCAAGTGACCTCAGAATAAGCGTCATCAAAAGAAACAGTATAAAAGAAGACATCCACTTTGGAGACCAGATTATTTCAATGTGTCTTAAGAAAGATTTCCAATACTGTTATTAAAACATTTAATTAACTAAACATTGTGAAAGGAAGTCATTGAAGTTTTCTTACCTTGACTTCTGTAAGCAAAACAGAAAAAAAACTGAGATCTTACCAAAAGGTTTTAGCCACCAACATAGGTTCATATAGTCATGGGAGATTACTAAGCTAATGGCTCAAGAGCCATTACAAGCCTAGCCAGTTTCACCCAGATTTTACCCAATTTTCTATCCTCAGGGGAAAGATAACAAAGGTCAGCAAGCGGAGTTTTGGCTATCTTTACAGACTGCCTCTGTCCATAAGGAACATGGGCACTACTACAGGAGTGAATCTGAAATTTCCCATCCACTGGTCCAGATTATGCTTAAAGAAGGTCATGAAAGGACTCTGCTTCACGTGAATAGGAAAGCCTATTCCAGAGGAGAAACACTCTCTGGAACACACATCTGTCTCTCCAACATGGCCTACTTATGTCAAAGATCAGGTTTAGATCTTCACAGCAGGTAACTCATGCAGTTAGTTTTGTGAATATGCAACATTTCCATCAGGGCTGAGTCACAGACTGCCTTGTAGATCAGGCACAGATCACCCCTCAGTAATCAGTAGGAAAGTGAATACAGTTATAGGGCTTTTAATTGGTTTGCATATGAAATGTTGCTTATACCCTGTATTTTCTGGTGAGAAACCTTGGAGGATGCTCCAACTGTTGCAGGGGCCTGGCAAAGTGCATGCCAAAAGCTGCCCTGTACTTGATTATTGGTCTTATGAGGGCCGAGCACATTGATACTAGGACATCCATAGATATGGATGAAATGCCCTTACTTAAAAGCTGGGCCATAGAAGGATTTCCTCACCACCGCAGACATGAGGTAGACAAAATTCAGATTACTATCTGAATACCCAGATCTCTCTCACCACTGGGTCCACTCTTAGTGGGGTGCTACCAATGTTGCAATTTGCACTGGTATTTGACTTCCCAAAGGGTATTATTGCGCATTTCTTCACATTTAGTTTGAAACTATGGCTCTGACACCAATCACTAGTCTGTGTCAGACCTTTCTGTAGGATATCAGCATCATTTGGGAGACTATGACTGCCCCAGCTTGCAGTCATCAGCAAACTTGGTCAGCCAAAGGCCATCTACATTTGTCTTGACATCTGAGAAGTATATTACAAAGAGGAAGAGGTCCAACACTGAGCCCTGTGGTAGTCCACTGGTGACTGGCCTCTTGCTGGATGTGGATTCCCCCACTCTAACAGCATGTGTCCTGTCCATGAAACATTTGGCTATCCATCTGGTGATATAGAGGTTTATGTCCAATTTTGTGAGAGTTATCTATAATACCAGAGTGGGCTATTGTGTAAAATGCCTTGGCCAGGTCAAGGTAGGCAGTATGCACTGTCTTAGCCTCATCCATGGTCTTGATGACCTTCTCAAAGAAATCCAACAGACTGAGCAAGCAGGACTTTCCCCCTTGATGAAGACAAACTGGGATGGGTCTACAGTCTGAAGATGTTCAATGTCATTGCTAATCAGGTCCATGATTATCCTTTCCATAGCCTTGCATATGAGGCTATTAAGACTTATAGTTTCCTGGGTCCATTGATGGTCCCCCTTTATGCAGACGGATGACTTTCGCCGTCCTCCATTCTACTGGGAAAAAGCCTGTTTGGACGCTGTGATTAAATGGAGATCTGAGTGGGTCTACTAGGTCATGTTTCAAGCTATTAAATAGGCATCCTGGTATTCTATCGGGGCCCATTCATGCTGTGTTTTTAGCTTTTGAGAGTGCAGTGACAACTTGTTCTTTTGTGATAACAAGCAAAGGAAAGGTAGGGGGGATATTTCATGGAGAGTGACTGGAGTTGATGAGGGGGTGAAATATGAACTGAATTTATTCACCCAATAGGTTTTCTATTTCTTCTGGCTGAGTATAGATAGTGCCATCTATAGCCAACTCAGCACACTGCTGAATGTTTCCCTTAAGATTTCAGACATAATTAAAAATGTTTTGTGGTTATCTTCTGCTTGGGAGGCTATTTTAGTCTTGAATTTAGCTTTGAAGACTGGACTAGTTCCCTGATTTGCCTGTTGAGATTAATGAGAGTTTTTTTTTTTTTTTTGCTCTGTTGTGCGCCCTCCCACTTACTTCTAGACAGGAATTTCTTCCTTTTGTTGTGTGGTATATTTATGCCTGTGGTCCACCAGGGTGACTTGTTTTTCTGGCTACACCTGGGTTTAGTTCAGTCAGGTACTGTCATTTCTATGAAATTTAAGTGGTTGTACAGGGCATTCATGTATACTTCTGCATAGACCTACATGTTGTGGGGGTTAGGGGGAGCTTTAAGATTATCTGTGCTATCACTTAATAGAAGTTAATTTGCCTTGGAAAAATTCTTTAGGGTCCTAAGGTTTGATGGGGGTACTACCATTACATTTATTTCAATGCAGACTGACTTATGATCCGATCTACCCACTGAGTGCATTGTGCTGGGGGTGGGTGTAACACTTCCCCACTTTTGTGAGTACTATGTCAAGGATATTTGAGCCCCTAGTGGGAGTGCAGTACAGTTGTCCACAGCATTTGCAAAGACAAAGTCCAGGAATCTCTAAGCATGCATGTTAGTGATCATATAGGTTTTCCAGTTTATGGAAGGGTAGCTAGAACTACCCATGAGTAGTGTGTTGGGTGGAATGTTAAGTGAGTCTAGTAACTTCAGGTATGGGGACCTGTTGATGGCGATGATAAGGTGGGGGGTTTTGTCTATGGTCAGCTGGACATGGAGTAGCTCAAGTGAGTCTTCCTGTTGACCAACCTAGAGTTGTAACTGTGTTTTATGTAAATGGAAACACCTCCTCCTTTCGATTTTTTTTCCCTTTTCAGAGGGTGGCCTGAATGTGTGATGGGCACTGTAGTCTTGTACTGCTGAGGTGCTTTCCATAGCCTTAAACTACATCTCTATAATTGCACAAAGGTCAGTATTCTCCAGTCTCAGGACAGCTTCCAGAGTGTGCAGTTTCTTGTTATGACTTGCTAGCATTAAGCAGTAGTATCTTCAGCTTAGCATTGGAAGAATTTGTTGGTAGGTCAGTTGGTTTGGCACTACCTGAAAAAAGGCACTATGAGGGTGGCTAAAGGCTTGGCCAGTATTTGAAAGTCTAGTGGCGACAGGTGCAGACCATCTCTGGCAAAGCAGTGTGGTCTGTTGATCTTGTCATCCCAAACTGACAAATATTGGATCCCCCTACAATGACACCAGTAATTAAGCCAATTACTAAAATCAATCATTTTCTGTTTGCATTGTGGTATCATTCTTGGTGAGGGGAAAATGCTGCTCAATGTGAGGCTCATACCAGCCTGTCACACATATTCAGACAGGTCCATCATGTCTCTCTTCATATAGTCCAGGGAGACATGTCTTAGGTCATTCACTCCCACATGGATTATGACGTCACACTAGTACTTGTGGTTGACTGACCTGAGTGTCTGGATGATCTGGTGAATCCTGACACCTGACAGGCAACTGACTGCAACCTTTTTTTCATCCAGCCTGCTGAGAGGGGCATCCATGTGTCTCAAAATGGAGTCTCCTATGACCAAGATGTTTGAACATGTGGTGCTTTGCCTTAGGGGCTTGCTTGTGGAGACACTATGATGTATACTTTTATGTGTAGTGGTTGGTGGTAACTTATTTTTGTTTACATGTGGTTTCTGAGGTTTTGGTAAGTTACTTGTGAATGCCTCCACATATGTCGGTTTGCGTGTCAAAACCTTATTTAATGAGGAAGTGTGTGTGCTGACAACCCATTTGTCATTTGATTTGTTAGCATGTCACAGATGTGTCTTAGTTTTCATAATGTAATGACATCTCTCAAGTACTGTGTTTGTTTCAGGATTAAGTGGTTGTCAGTATACATGAGACAATTGCTAGACTGCCCACCCCTGGATGCCCATGTCCACCAGGCTGGCACAACACATATGGAACATTATGGTAAGACATAACTTCTTTATGTAATGTTGTTCATCTTCTTTCCATTCATCACTGATGGTACAAAATCCCAAGCTACCTTGAGGTCCATGGGCAGCCCTTATGGAAGAACTTTCCTGAGTACCACTGAGCCAAAGGCAGCTCTCCCTCTGGAGACCAAGTCCAATTTGTAATGATTGATAAAGGTATGAGGCTTAGCCCAAGTAGCTGTTGTGCAGATGTCATCCATGGAAGCCCTGGAATGGAAAGCTACAGATGTTGCCGTAGATCTAATGGAGTGCGCTTTAACTTTTGGAATAGGTTCATTACTGAGGGAATAGATTAAATATATGCAGTCCCTTAGCCATTTTGATAATGTAACCTTGGAAACAGCCTCTCCCATTCTGGGCCCAGAAAAGGAGATGAAAAGCTGTTCAGATTTACGGATAGGTTTGGTCCTGTCTAGGTAAAACTTTAATTGTCTACGTACGTCTAAGGAGTGAAGGCAGTACTGTCATCTACTGGCAAAATTCGGAAAGAACACTGGTAGATCAATGGTCTTGTTTATGGAGAATTCAGAATCAACTTTGGGAAGGAAGGATGGATTCGTCCGAAGTGATACTCTGTCTTTATGAATGACCAGATAGGGCCTCTTGATACACGCCTGTAGCTCAGAAACTCTTCTGGCAGACGTGATGGCTACCGCGAACAAGGATTTCCAAGACAAAAACTTTAGGTCACACTTAGCATTAGGTTTAAAAGGTTTTTCAGTCAAAGAATGAAGGATAAGAGTAAGGTTCCATGGTTCCACGGCTGTCTAACAGGAGGCCTGATATCAGACATTCCCTTGAGGAAAGCCTTACAAAGGTGTAAAGAGACAAGAGGGGTGCCATCTATACCACTGGGGAAATTGGAAATTGCCACTAGATGTACTCATACGGTAGAAGCAGAGGCTCCATTATCAAAAAACTTAGCCAAGTATTGAAGCACTGCAGTTACTGGAGCTGAATATGGGTCTAGCATGTTATCCTTGGACCAGATGGAGAACCTTTTCTATCTATCCTGATATAGTCTTCAGGTGGATGGTTTATGAGAGGCCAGAATGATATCTCAAACAGGTGAGGAGAGATTAGCTTGCCTAGCGACTAGTGGAAGTGGAGAAACCAAGCTGTTAGCTTGAGACTGGACACATTTGGGTGACAACCCTTGGGAGTGAGTAACCAGATCTGGCAGAGTATCCAGAATCCACGGCAGGTATACTAGGTGAGGCCGAAGGAAGGGGAACCAAACTTGTCAAGGCCAGAATGGGGCTATGAGGATCACCTTGCATCTCAACCGAAGAGCTTTCTTTAGAAATTGTGGAATCAGGAGGATGAGAGGATAAGCATAAAGAAGTCCTGTGGATCAGAGCGTCCCTCGGTGACTCCCCCTCCGGGGGAAGTAGGGTGAAATAACTATTGCACTTGTTGTTTGATGAGGAGGTGAAAAGATCGCAAATGGCTGAATATTTCTGATGCCACCACGGGGTTGAGAGACCACTCGTGAGACATGAGGATGCATCTGCTCAGTTTGTCCACAATCACATTGGAGCTCCCCGAGATATGCGTTGCTATCATAAAGCGGTTGGAAGCTATCACCCACTGCCAAATTCTCATGGCTTCTCGACATAGGCTAGGACTTGGGTCCTCCTTGTTTGCTGATATACCAGACCACTGACATATTGTCCGAGAGCCGAATGGAAGGCCTGCAACAGTAACAGCGCAGGTCTCAATTCCAGAACACTGATATGCAGGTGGGCCTCTGAAGTGGACCATATGCCTTGAGCAGTCTTTCCCTGGAAATGCCCACACACACACACACACACACACACGATCAGGAAAGCATCCATGGTCACAATGGCTGTGGGCTGAGGGGAATGAAATGAGCAACTCCACAGGAGGTCCTGTTTGCAGGAGTTGGTTATTCAGCTCTGGTAACCGAGGAGATGACAGTCTGGGAACAAGTGACAAAGAAGGAACCATTGCAGGATCCGCATATGTAGCTTTGCTAGAGGCACTATTGGGATTGAAGCTGCCATACAGCCTAGGGCCTGAAAAACTTCCCAGAGACGTTTTTTCAGAGAGTATCATCCGAAGCTGAAACTTCAATCGATGGAGTCTGTGATTTGGGAGTGATACCAGACAGGACTGAGTATTGAACACTGCTCAAATGAACTCTATTTGTTGTGTAGGAGTAAGATTTGATTTCTCCCATTGTATCATTATTCCCAACAATTTTGCCAGAAAGAGAGAGAGATTATAGTGAAGTGCTGTTACCAGAAGATGCTCAGTGCGGGTGATGAGGGGCCAGTCGTCTAGATATGGAAACACACGGAATCTTTTTAGTCTCAAGTGAGCTGTTACCACTGCCATGCATTTTGTGAACACTCTGGTGGCTGTAGAGAGACCAAATGGCAGGGCATGGAATTGATAATGATTGGCCCCTAGCCGGAAGTGAAGCAGACTCCTGGCGTGTTTGTCCATCTTGATGTGGTAATATGCATCCTAAGGATCTATAGAGCACATCCAATCACCTTCTCTTAAAAAGGGAAGAATAGAATGAACCGTGACCATCAGGAATTTGGTTTGGGTGATAGACTTATTTAATCTGCTGAGATCCAAAATGGGTCTCCAGTCCCGTCTTTTTTGGCACCAAAAAGAATCTCGAGTAAAATCCGGATCTGCACTGGTCTGGTGGGACTGGTTGGATGACTCTTTTTTGAGACAGCTTTATAATATCTGAAGCTTCTTCCCTTTGACTGGGTGGAACATCAGGAAGTTTTGTTGGAAGATTTGGCTGATAAGAAAGGGGAATGGTGTAACCTCTGGTGATGATACTCTGCACTCAATGATAGGTAGTGATAGATGGCCAGGCAGCTTGATGCAGAGAGAAATTACCCCAACTGTTTCCAGAGGTAAGCAATCGGGCTGCTCCTCATGACCACTGATAAGGCTGTCCAGAGAAGGAATCCCTGGAGCCTTGGTTATTAGACCCCCCTCTGCCTCTATAGGGGCGTCTTCCAGAATTGTTACCCCCTCTGCCCCTGGGAGTATCATCGCCATGGACGGCATGGAAAGGCCCCTGAGATTTTTTATGCCACATTTTTCCACTCCTCTGATTCCTGGAGAAGGTGCGTTGAGGGTTGGAAAACCATAGGCCTATGGCAGACAGGGTCTTTCCATCTTGCTCTCACCTGGCTAGCGTGTCCTTCACTCTGGAGCCAAAAAGGGACAAGCTTCGATGGGAGCATTCAGAAAGGAAGACTTGAAGGGATCCTCGAGGTCACAAATACGCATCCAGGCATGACATCTCATGACATCTCATAACAATCAAAAAAGAAATAGAGCCAGCAAACTGTGTCCTGATGAAATGGTTTTATTCTTTTAGACAACAAGAACAGACCAGTTTCGGCTGGCAGTCCATACACAGCCTTCCTCAGTGACAGTGACAGTGGACTGAGGAAGGCTGTATATGGACTGCCAGCCGAAACCAGTCTGTTCTTCTTGTTGTCTAAAAGAATAAAACCATTTCACCAGGACACAGTTTGCTGGCTCTATTTCTTTTTTGATGCTTATTTCTAACTTTTGGAGCCGTGCATTTGCACTCACGCAGGAAGTACCTTCATTCTGTTATCTCATAACAATGCCTGGACCCGCTTGCTCTAGCCACCCCTTCGGTTACATGTGAGAGCAACTTCATGGACGAGTTGGATATTGATTCCACGGCTGCGAGCTGCAAGGCCACTTTGTCCCTGACCTTGTCAGATAACTGGCCTGTGAGCGTCCCAGAGAGTTCGGAGATCAAGTCCCTCTGGAGCCTCGTAAAATGTGCCAAATAATTCAGGGACCATATAGCAAAGGTCTCTGATGCAAAACCATGCTTCCCAAGTCTGTCCACTGCCCGGGACTCCCTGTTGGGTGGGTGGACAGCAGGACTTTCCTCAGCCAAGTCCTTCTTCGTGACCACCATCACCATCATAGCATCAACTGGTAACCCTTTGGACCAATCCAGGTTCTCCTCGGGAGGGGAAAGAATATTGTCTGGTCTCCGAGGGATCGCCTCAATGGAATCAGGATTCTTCCAAGCACACTGCATGATGAGCTGGATGACCTCGTCAGCAGGCGGGGTTCGCCCAAGAGGTAGAAGGCCGGGTGCGAAAAGCCTGCAGAAACACGGACTTCTCAGACGAAGGGTTGGAGGGCTTCCAGTCACCGCTCTGCTTCAACATTTCCAGGATGTCTCCGAAAGAGACATCATCAGAAGGTGACCTTGGCGACCCTTCACCATCATTGCAGTCCGTGTCTTCCGTTAAGGACTCCTCGGGTGAGTCCATGTGCTTCCTCTTGCACATCTTCTTTCGAGGGGTCTCCTCAGTGGGAGAGTCTGAGGAGGACTCGGAAGAGCAGGTACCCTGAACAGGGGTGTCCTGCGGCTTCTCTGCCCAGTGTCTGGGGGGGGGGTCTGTGACAGCTGTAGCTCATGGGGTAAAAACTGGATTTCTGACATCAAAGGAGTGCTGCCAGAAGCAAGATCCCTACTCCATCGCGGGGAAGGCAGGTCTGCCCAAACAGGGATGGGAGCCCGGAACTGAGAAAGACAACCTTGGGACTGGGGTCACACCCCGCTCTGACAAACCCACCCCAATGGGTGGAGCCTCAAGCAGGATTGGCGCTGACAAGGCTATTGGCGTCGAGAACGGAATCGAGGAGGAAGACGGCTCCGTATCCCGAGCTGAAGTGCCCGTCCCCCAATCCCCATATTGAGGAAGGACCAGTTCAGTGGGAACCGAAGACCAAAGGGACAAACACAGAGCCAGAGTGAGATGCACCGTAGGTGTCAAGGTGATGGGTTCCAAGAAGGATTTCGAAGCAGAAGGCTTTGGAACCGAGATGGTCGAAGGAGGAGTGTAAGATGGAGTCCATGGATAAGTCAACCCAAGTCCCGCAGGTGGATGGGTCTTGGAAAGTGTGGGGATCCCCCTGGCTAACAACACCTGGTCCACAAGACGCACCACCTCATGTTCCGACAGGCTCCTGGAAGATCTAGTGGATACTCCGGATGGGGAGTCAGGGTGTTCAATGAAAGAGCTATATGCTTGGCCCAGAAACGAATCTATGGAAGGGGAGTATCGGCTTCATGGTGCAAGGTCTGCCAGCGCCAAAGTCTCTAGTTTCAAGACCGGAAGTAAGGGGGTGAAATCCAGTGATGTCAGTACAATGCTCGGTGTCAAAGTGGCACTCGGAGCCAAAACGGTAGGTTCCAAAATGGTAACTAATGAAGTAGCCGAAGGTGTGCCCTCAGCCGAAGTGGCCACAGGTGCTGAAGTCGAAATAGGTGTAGTAAGGTCTATGACAGGTGCTGGAGGCAGGACCTGTGTCGAAAATGGCGCCGGTATCGAAGGTTTCGAGATGCTTGGAGCTGAGGAAGACAGAGTCGTAGAGGCAGATTTATTCTCCGAAGATAACTTTGGGATCTTTGATTTCCCAGGCTTGCTCTGATCACTCGATGGTGAAGAAGGAACAGAGTGGGATCTCTTTTTGTCCTTAGTAGGAGGGGTTGAGACCTCCATCGCAGAAATGGCCTCTG
Organism: Protopterus annectens; assembly: GCF_019279795.1. NCBI lineage: Eukaryota > Metazoa > Chordata > Ceratodontiformes > Protopteridae > Protopterus > Protopterus annectens. The sequence goes on from NC_056737.1 coordinate 625,485,216, forward strand.
AGAAGGGAGACTTCAGTAACCCTTTCAGGATCAGTTTTTTTTGCGCTCATTAAGAGTGGGTTGACTGAAACTCTGACAAATGCCACACGGAGGCTGCACCAAAAGGTGTGACACTCCCAAACAGTATACACAGTCATCATGAGAATCACTATTAAACAACTTGCCATTACATGAAGCACTATGCATAAAACCTGAAGTACCTTCTTATTCAACACCTTGATAGAAAGACACCACAGGCCAACTGTATAATCCAACTAAAACAAAGATAAAACACCATTCAAAGAAGTCACTCACAAATATAGAAACACACTGATATGTAGAGAAAAAAAGGAAACACCTTACTAAGAGCCAAAGCTAATAGGTTAGACAAGAAAGACAATACCAACTATGGTTATGAAGAAATACCACAAGGGTAAGGGAGGGAGGCTGTACCAACAATGGTATTTGAAAGTTTACCAACGGTAACAACGGGTAGAGAAGAAAAGACACTGGAAATACTAATCACTTAATAAAATATGAAGATATCAAAAGTGTTTCACACAAATATCAAATAAAGTTCCACTTAGCTGAGAGCTCAGCTGACACGTGATTTATGGCTACGCAGCAAACGAGATCCGAGGTAACAGGGAGAAGGGCATTCTGGGCACAGACTTAGCTTGATAGTTTTTTTTGGCTGGCATGAGCTTGGTAAAAAGGCTGACTCGATTCTGAGGGCTCAGAACCGAACCCATCAGTGATGAATGGAAAGAAGATTAACAACATCAGATTATACAATTAAGGCAGTATCACATACACTGAAAATTCTCTTGATAATGGAGAGAATGGGACCCTGCACAAATATGGGTCCGAAATACTGAAAAACATTATTACACAGAGTCTAGTGCTCTTTGTAAATCCCACCTGCTGCTACGTGAGAACTCTTTTGTATGGAATTTATTTATATTTGTTCTATTTATTTATACTGTATACACTGAGTAGGTTTGCAATCAACTATGAGTGTTACTAAAGGTAAACAAGGAAAAACTCAATAACAAATAAAAACAATATTTTTACTGGATACCAGTTTCCTCTCCCTCTGGGCAGCTTTGCTTCTTCATGAAGTGGAGTACAACTTCACTCCATACCTCTCACTTTCTTTACTCAAGAATTCTAAACAGCCAAAAAATCCTAGCCAGAGCTATTCACACAAATGTCTTTTCTTCTTTCAGCTGTTCATGTTAGGAGTCGCCAGAGTGGATCACATTTCCATTTCTTCCTTGTCCTTCTACATCTTGCTCTGTCACACCAACCACCTGCATGTCCTCTTTCACCACATCCATAAACCTTATCTTAGGCCTTCCTCTTTTCCGTTTACCTGGCAGCTCCATCCTTAGCAGCCTTTTCCCAATATACCCAGCATCCCACCTGGTCACACCCAATGCAAATCTTAACGTCTTTAACTCTGGCACCTCCAGCTCTGACTCCTTTTTGTCAACGACACCATCTCCAAACCACATAACATAGCTGGTCTCACTACCCTCTTTTAGACCTTCCCTTTCACTCTTACTGGTACCCATCTGTCACAAATCACTCCTGACACTCTTCTCCACCCTGCCTGTACTCTCTTCTTCACCTCTCTTCCACACTCACTATTACTCTGAACTGCTGATCCCAAGTAATTAAACTCATCCACCCCAGCTCTACAACCTGCATCCTCACAATTCCTCTATCCTCCCTCTCATTCACACACATATATTCCGTCTTAGCCCTGCTGACCTTCACTGCTCTCCTCTCTAGAGCATATCTCCACCTCTCCAGGGTTGTCTCAACCTGTTCCCTACTCTCAGTACAGATCACAATGTCATCGGCAAACATCATAATTCACAGGGACTCCTGTCTGATCTCGTCTGTCAACCTTTCCATTACCATTACAAATAAGAAAGGGGTCAGAGCTGATCCTTGATGTAATCCCACCTCCAACTTGAACGCATCCATCACTCCTACCGCAGACCTCACCACTGTCACACTACCCTTATACATATACTGCACCACTCTTACATACTTCTCTGCCACTTCCGACTTCCTCATACAATACCACAACTCCTCTCTAGGCACCCTGACATATGCTTTCTCTAAGTCCACAAAGACACAATGCAACTCCTGCTGACCTTCTGTATACTTCTCCATCAACACTCTCAGAGCAAACATTGCATCTGTAGTGCTCTTTCCTGGTATGAAACCATACTGCTGCTTACTAATCATCACCTCTCTTCTTAACAGTACCAGTAGTCCCACACCAACAAAGACCCCTACCCTTTTCAATACTCAACCCAGCATCTCCAAATTCAACCTCCACTTCGTGTCCACCAGGGTAATTTCTAAACTCCTCAAAAAACTAAAACCAACCACACTAGCAGCTAATAGGCTACCAGCAGACTTCCTTCAGATATCAGCTGATGCCATAGCCTACCCAGTCTCTATTCTCATAAATAGATCACTGCTAGAATGCAAAGTACCCACCTCCTGGCAAACCTCACATATCATTCCACTACACAAAGGAGGAAACTCCTTACAGCTGACCAATTATCGTCCAAGTGCAATCCTATCACCTTTGTCCAAAATATTTGAAAGAGTGGTTCACACTAAACTAATGCAACACCTCAAAGATAACAACCTTCTCTCTACTTCACAACATGGGTTTAGACCATCTTACAGCACCACCACAACCCTTCTATCATTCACAGATATAGTTAAGCACCACAGAAACAAGGGTCTGTTTATATCCTCCATATTCTAGGCTTATCAAAAGCCTTTGATATGGTTAACCACAGCATTCTTCTTAAAACTCTATCTACCCTAAACATAAGTCCCTCCTCTATAGCCTGGTTAAACAGCTACCTATCAGGCCGTAAGCAAATAGTTCTCTGGAAAGACCAACTGTCCCCCCTATTGCCAGTTACCATAGGAGTCCCTCAATAGTCTATTCTTGGTCCCTTACTGTTCTCCCTATATACTAACCACATCACTTTATCCTCACCCTCTGTGTCAGTAGTACAATACGCACGCAGATGACACCACCCTTATTTGCGTTGCCTCCACCATACATGAATTTCAATCCCTAACCCAAAACTACTTTACCCTTGCAGAAATGTGGTTCACCAATATCAAACTTCTTCTCAATCCTAAAAAATACAAACTTATTCTATTTGGCCCAGGAAAATCACCACCCCTAAGTGATAGCTTCTCCATCAAATTCAAAGACAACATTCAAATCAGCCCTACCACACACACTAAACTGCTAGGTGTAGAAATTGACAAGAATCTTAAATTTAACATCCATACTGCTCAAACCATCAAGAAAGTTAACAAAAAACTCGGACTCCTTTATAGAAATAAACACTTTATGTGCAACATCACCAAAGCAACCACTGCAAGGACCCATCTCCTATCCATCCTCCTATATGCCTCTCCCATCTTAACCAATCTCTGTCAATCCAAACTAAAAAAAAAATGGAATCTTGCTACAACAATATCGCCAAATATGCTACTGAAGTCTCTTATAGGTCCCGTCACTGTCTGTCACTTAAGCAGCTCAACTGGTTGGAGGTACCTCATATGCAACTACTCAATCAACTATCTACTGCACACAAACTCTACTACATTCCCAACCTAACCTCCGCACTTCAGCAACTCATACAACCACACATCCCCACTAGACCCCTTAGATCCAGCAACCAGAACCTCATAAAGGTCATCAAGAACAGAAATGATGCTGGCAAACCCCTTTTTGCCAACATCATTGCCAAAAAATGAAACACTCTACCAAGCCAAACAACCTCTACCACCTCGACTTCTCAGTTTAAAAAAACACTGAAAAGGCATTTTCAAAATAATTGGCTATGCTCATGTCACTCACTCCTGAATATTAAAAACTGCTTCTTTTTGATATTCTATACCTCAATTATTGATTATTGTATGAATTCTTAATTTATTCCACATTGTCTGTGTCATCTCTTTCTGTGTATGCAATGAAGGCTCTTATGAATTGAAATGAAAATTCTGTGTAATAACCTTGTAGCCTATGTTTTTTGGAGCTTATCTCCCCGGGCCTCGCTGAAAATGGACCTGTGTCCAGTCGGACTTTCCCGGTTAACAAATGTAAAATAAAAATTAACTTAGCTTCCATTACTCTCTCCCTTAACTTCATGATGTGGCTGATCAATTTTTTCCCTCTGTAGTTACTCTAGTTACTACAGCTCTGCACATCACCCTTATAATCTTAAAAATTGGTACCAAAACACTTCTTCTCCACTCCTCATGCATCCTCTCACTTTCTGAGCTATCATTAAACAATCTGGTTAAAAACTCCACTGCCATCTCTCTTAAACACCTCCATGCTTCCATACGTATGTCATCTGGACCAACAGCATTTCCATTTGTCAACCACTTCATAGCTGTCCTTACTTCCTCCTTGCTAATCCGCTGCACTTCCTGATTCACCATCTCCACATCATCCAACCTTCTCTCTCTCATTCTCTTCATTCATCAGCCCCTCAAAGTACTCCTTCCATCTGCTCAACACACTCTCCTCGCTTGTATGTTTCCCTCGTTAGCCTTTATCAACCTTACCTGCTGTACATCTTTCCCAGCTTGGTCCTTCTGTCTAGCCAATCAGTACAGGTCTTTTTCTCCCTCCTTACTGTCCAACCTTTCACACAACTCTCCTTACACCTTATCCTTAGCCTTCTTCATCTCCCTGACAATCTCACTTCTTCGCCAACCTCTTTCTCTGTATACTCTCCTGTACTTCCTCATTCCACCACCAGGTCTTCTTGTCCTCCTTCCTCTGTCCAGATGTCACACCAAGCACCTTTCAAGCTGTCTCCCTTACCAGCTCTGCTGTAGTTACCCATCTATTCGGTAACTCTTCACTGTTACCCAGTGCCTGTCTTAACGTTTCCCTGAACTCCACCTCACAATCATCCTTTTTCAACTTTCACCATTTGATCCTTGGCACTTTCCTCACTCTCCTCTTCTTGATTATCATTGTCATCCGACAGACCATCATCCTATGCTAACTACACTTTCCCCTCTCACCACTTTACAGTCTCCCATCTCCTTCAGACTGGCCCTCCTACATAAGATAAAATCCACCTGTGTGGATCTTCCTCCACTCTTGTTTATTACCCTATGCTCTTCCCTCTTCTTAAGAAATGTATTCACCACAGCCATGTCCATCCTTTTTGCAAAATTCACTGCTGTCTAACCAAATGCATTCCTCTCCTTAACACCATACCTACCCATCACTTCCTCATCCCCTCTGTTCCCTTCCCCAACATGCCCACTGAAATCCACTCCAATCACCACTCTGTCACCCTTGGGTACATTCACCACCACTTCATCCAACTCACTCCAAAATCTTTCTTTTTCATCCATCGCACACCCAACTTGCAGGGCATACGCACCAATAACATTCATCATCACACCATCAATTTTCAGCTTCATAAACATCACTGTATCAGACACTCTTTTCACCTCCAAAACACTCTTGGCATACTGTTCCTTCAGGATAACTCCTACCCTATTTCTCCTCCCATCCACACCATGACAGAACAATTTGAACCCGCCTCTGATACACCTGGTTTTATTCCCCTTCCATCTGGTCTCTTGCACGTACGGTACAATAACCTTCCTTCTCTCCATCATATCAGCTAACTCTCCTCTCCCTATACCAGTCATGCTGCCAACACTCAAAGTTCCTACCCTCACTACTACACACCTAACCTTCCTCCTCTCTTCCTGCCTTCAGGCATGCCTTCGCCCTCTTCTTCTGCTTCTCCTTCAGTCAACAGTTGCCCAATCTCCACCAACACCCTGCTAGCGAACAGTATTGGGGGCGGTTATTGTTAACCCGGGCACCGACCGATCTGGTATGGAAATCTGAGTTGTTGTCTGAATATATCATTTGGCAAAAGTTTTACACTGGATGACCTTCCTGAAGCAACCCTCCTCATTTATCCGGGCTTGGGACCGGCATGAAGAAATGTACTGGCTTGTGTATGCCCATTAAACTAAGGCACTGTAGAAAAGCTAAATAAACTAGAAATAAACCCCTACGTTACCCACTGGATTAAGAAGTTGATCGCAGATAGGACATGGGAAACCAAAATAGATGAACCTACCTCCACAAAGAGACCAGTCACCAGTGAAGTCCCCCATGGTTCTGTGCTGGGATCTCTCCTGTTTGGCATCAACTTCAATGAAGTAAAAGCTAATACCAAAGGGCTCTGGCTGACTAAGGTTGCTGATGACTGCAAGCTAGGAGTGATCACTGAATCCCCAAATGACTTTGTCATCCTGCAGGAAGGTTTTCCCCAAATAAATAACTGGTGGCAAAATCATGGGCTGAAACTAAATGCCAAAAAATGCATTTCTGTAGCCTTTGGAAAGTCATCTATCCCAGGAAACTACCACATTGACAATACACCTCTAAGAGTTGACCCAGTTGTTTGGGATTCGAGAACTTATATGGACAGTGACCTGACTTTAGACCAACACGTATCCATTGTTGTAAGAAAGTCCTTCTATACTGCACAGCTTATAAACAAAGGAACTCTGTCTAGATCTAGGGATATCACTCTCCTCATTAGGCCAGTCACTGAGTATAAGGTCCCCCCCTTTGGCATGTACCTGTCCAGACACATGCAACAACTGGAATGCCACAGAGATACCTTACTAAAAGAATAAAAGGCCTAAACAACATGTCCTACATGGACCGACTCACAGCCCTTTCACAATACTCGGTATCCTACAGATTGTTAAAAGGTGACCTGTGTCTGACATACAAGGAATCCTTCATTTCAATACTGATGGATTTAATGTACATCAGCAAGTGAAATGGCATCAGGAATACTTGGTTTAGATATCAAAACCTCTTCCGCTACATCAACACAATGGTTTGGAAGGGCAGGTACATCTGTCAAAGGATACCCACTGCTATAGAATAGACTCCTCATCCACATAAAACAAAGCTCATCCCTGCCCATATTCAAGGGCAATTTAAATCTACAGATGGGAAACACAAAATTTAACTAAGGACTGTCTCCTGTACGACTAATGGATAGAGACAGCTCCTAAATGCTTTATCCCATGCATGTATACCCTCAAGTTATCTATGGCATCATCCCAGTTATCATTAGGAATGATATGTAATTATCATCCATGGGATGGGTAAAGTTAATTTCTAACCAAATGAGGTTAATTACAGCTTAAAAAGGGAAATTGGCTAGGCTTAAAATGACCCACAAGGGCAGTAAAGCCTTGCATTGACCTATGAACCTACAATAGGGAGAAAGCAATGGCCCAAAATCAGGGACAATTAAAAAAAAATTTTTCTCTAATTCAAAAAGCTAATATTAGATCAGCGAACACTTAAACAAGCGAACGCTGATTGATCGACCTTATTTTAGCGAAAGTTAAAAATATCGAAACAACAGAAACTCAAATTTTTTTCCTAGGGAAACAATTCGGTTGTCCGGTTCTGTTGCTTCAGTATTTTCAGTGCTGTGGTGGAAAGTTATGGGTCAGATTCAGGTATGTGTGCGATTGTGTGGATGTGAGTGTTAGGGTGGGTTAGGTGAGTTAGGGTTAGGTATGTGTGCGATTGGGTGGATGTGAGGGTTAGGGCGGGTTTAGATGAGTTAGGGTTAGGGAGCGGGTGAGGTGAGTGTGGAATAGTGACGGACCTTAGGGTTAGGGTTTGGGTTAAGGTAAGTGGATAGTTATTGGTGTGTGCATAGTTTAGCGTAGGGTTAGGTGTCAGATTTTAGGTGTATGTGTGTAGATTTCTGTTTGTCTGGTGTGCTTGTGTTGTATGTATGTGTTTTGGATCAGCGATCTTTTTCCCTAGGAAAAAATCGCTGATCTGACAGTTCGAGATTGTAAGCTTTCGCTTACATAAGGTCGATCAATCAGTGTTCGCTTTTTTAAGCGTTCACTGATCTAATATAGACCCTAATAGAACATGGTTTGCATCAATGCGCACCTTCCCTAACACTAAGTATGAAAGTCTGACACCACTGGCTGCCATTCTCAGTAAACAAAAGTTATGTGCTTACCATAATGATAGATTCATGTTGTCTGTCTCCATCTGGTTCAACATGTGGGTTATTGGTTTCAGCTCTTATCCATGACCAGCCAAATCCTTAACACTTCTGATTTGCCAGGCCCTGTCTCCTTACCTACAGTCCTTCACTCCACAACTGACCACTCAGACTGAGTTTGCCCCAGCTAAAACCAGCTCTAGGCTAAAAGGAGGACAAGGGACTCGCTTCAAACACAAGGATAAGATGACCTCCACTGCCTGGTCATCTCAGATAAGGTAGTTTGCAAAAAAATAACAAAGGAGGGGAAGGTTGAACCAGACAGAAACAGACTACATGGTTCTGTCATTATGCTAAGTACATAACTTTTGTATCTGATGCTGTCTTCCCTTTCTGGCTTCATCCTGTGGGACAGAGTCGCTGGTCATGGGATGAGCTAAGGAAGGATATTCTGCAACACGGTGAAGCCAAAGAAAGCCCTTGATCTTGGCTGAATATCCAGCTTATAATGAGAAATAAAGGTATAATGTCCCATTCAAGTAGTCACTGCACAAACTTCATCCAAGGATACTCTGGAAAAGAAAGCCATAGAAGTTGCCATAGCTCTGGTAGAAAGACCCTTAGATTTGCCCGGCAGGGTCTTGCCTCTCAAAGTATAAGCAAAAGAGATATCCACTTGGATAAAGTCATTTTCAACACAGGTCTGCCAAACTAGATCTTGAAAGAGAAACAAATAACCGAAATGGATTTTCTAAAGGCTTCGGTCCTCTTCAAATAAAATTTCAAATGCCTATACATGTTCAAACTATGCAGAAAGTATTCACCATTGTAAAAAATGGTGAAAAAGTAGAGAAAGGTAAATGCAGCTATTAAGATTATTTTCCAATGCCAGTTTGGGTAAAAAAAGAGGGATTCGTATGGACAGAAACTCTACCTTTGTGGAAAACCAAATACAGAGGAGAGGAGTCAAGAACATACAACTCCAAAATCCTCCTTGCCGAAGCAGCAGCCACAAAAAATACAGTCTTCCAAGACAACAACTTTAAGTCTGAAGTAACTGAAGATTCGAAGGGAGGGCCTGCACGTACTTGCCACACAAAACGTAAATCCTAGGGAGGGACCTGATCTCAAACTGGGGGCACAACAAAAAGGTACCTTTGAGGAAAGCCTTGGAAATCTTGAGAGCCACCACAGGAACATTATCCTTACCGACGTGAAAGTTAGAAATTGCTGCCAAATGCACCTTAACTCAATCACTCCAATGGAGTTCAGGAAGTTTGCACTGTAACTTAGAATGGACAGAACCTAAGCCTTTTCACAGAATCAAATTATGTCCTCACATTTCAAACAAATGGTCATATGTCTGTAACCATAGGGATTATGAAAGCAGTATAAATGGCAAACTCTTCAGCACAAACTATTTTTACAATGGTAGTATACTTTAAATTCTAGGCCTTAAACCAAATTTTATTAGTCACAGTAAATGCAGTAACTATTATATTTGTAATAATTTGTAAACAACTTACAATATCCCAGCAACCACTCAAGTTACACACATACTGTCAAGCAGCATTTTACTCATCTAATTGAGAGTTTTCATATGAGGCTAAAGAATTCTGTCTGTGTTACTTGATTGTTGACATATTTAGAAAAATGAAAATTACAGGTATACAAATTAATATCATAAAACCAACAGTTACTATCTACTTACCTGCACTAGACAGAGGTCAAATATTAATGCAGTTGAATTTGTTACTGTGTAAGCTTAAAGATGAAATCTTTTAAAAACTTTTACATAACATGGTTTTGGAATTACTGATGCAAATCTGAACATGTAATATTTGACGCCTGCAGGTGTCAGTATGCAGATGCACCTGGAAGCGTCACTCAGATGTAATGAGTTAATCATACAAAAACTAGAGTCTGAATGAAACACCCAGTAATAAAATATAGAGTGGACTCTAAAGGAGCAGAAAAGGGAGTGACTCCTCGAGATCCTGCCTGAAGTGCACAATGTCTCCATTTACTGGAATACGCCTTCCTGGTCAAATGCTTTTAAGGCAAAGACAAGAAATGTACTATGCTATCAGAAGGCTAGGGATTGCTAGCCATCAAGAGAACTGGAGAAACCATGCAGTTAATTTGAGGGACTGTAGATTGGGAGAATCCAGACTCGGATGAGAAATAAGATCCTAAATGGGATCTAGAATCCAGGGGATACCACAGAAGAGACCATAGGAAAGGGAACCACACCTGACAATGCCCAGAAGGCTGCTGTAAGGATCACTGTTGCTCTGCAGTAGGCTGTCTTCTGGAGAAACTTTACAATCAGAGAGACCAGGTGATAAGCATTGAGCAGAGCAACATGGGTGGCTGCCCCTGAGGAGGGACTAAGGTATAATAGCTGCTACATTTGGTGCTGGATGGAGAGGAAAAGCATTTGCAGCACAGGATGCCTCAGCACCAGAAAATCCAAGCTGCTACTATCAAATTTAGAGACCACTCATGTGGAAGCAGAATGTTCCTTCTCAGGTGGTCCGTCAGAATGTTGGACTTCCCCGGGATGTATGTTGCAACTAGGAATCACCGAGATGAAATCGCCCACTGCCAAATCCTCGTGGTCTTTCAACAAAAAGGATAAGAATGTGCTCCCCCCTGCTTAATGAGATACCAGACAACTGATATATTGTCCATTTATATTAAAATAACACCACTGGGAAAGGCATTCTGAAAGACCTGCAACTCAAGGAGGAAAACCCTCATCTCTAAAAACCTGATGTGGATGTCAGCCTCTGCAGAAGACCAGGACCCTTGAACTATCATCCCATCAAAACGTTCACCCACCCAAGAAGGCAGGCATCCGAGGTGATGATGGCTGAAGGAAGGGGAAGGCCAAATGGCCTACCATTGGTCACTAAGCACTAAGGGAGACTGCAGCTACCATAAACTTTGATCGCGACACACTTTTCTCATTCTTACAGAAAAGTTCATTGGATGAGTCAAGAATGACCCCAGCACTACCAGGGTCCACTGCAGAGTCCTCATATGAAACCAGGCTAGAGGGACCAAGCTTATTAAATCTGCCACGAGTTTCAAGACTGAATGAGCTACTGGTATTGAAAGTGTAATGACTGACGCTGCCTGAGATCAAAGGCTGATCACTCTGGCTCTAGGGAGCCTGGCAATTTGACTAATAATATCCAAGTGGACACCTACGAACTCTAATGTCTTAACAGGTTGTAGACTCAACTTTCGATAACTTGACCATAATTCCCAAACAACTGCATAAATGAAGTAAGGTGTCACTGGCCATGACATGTGATGCTCTTGTGGGGGGTAATAATGAACCAATCATCCAGGTTAGGGAAGATATGGAAACTCTGCAGCCAGAGCTAGGCTGTGAAAACTGCCAATCACTTGGTGAACACCCTGGGGTGGTGGTGGGACTGAAAGTTAGGGCCCTATCTTGGTAGTGACTGGCTCCCAGACGGAAGTGCAGAAACCTCCCAGTGCACGCTCTCTCTATCTTGATATGATGGTAGGTGTCCTTGAGGTCTATCAAGCACACCCACTTGTCTTTCCTCAGCAGGTATACAAGGAACTGCACCATAACCATTAGGAATTTCATCTGTTTCATAAAGGGATTCAATATGCTTAATTCTAGAATAGGCCTAAGGTCCTTGTTCTTCTTTGGTACCAAAAAGAACCATAAGCAGACCCTGGATCCTCAGTTGTCTGGTTGGACCCCTCTTGGATGACTCACTTTGCCAACAACTTCTGAATCTCTAATGCTGACTGCAGTTTCTGATTGGATGGAACATCCAGAAGATGTTTTTAACTGAGCCTTGGAATTTCTAAAAAGAGAATATTATAGCCTCTGAAATAACTCATTAACACCCATGCATCTGAGGTGAAGGCCTCCCAGGCTTCTGAGTGAACAGCCAATCAACCCCAGACTGACTCCAGAGCATGACAGTTGGGTAACCCTTCAGGGCCACTGAAAAGGCCCACCAGAGAAGGCTCCATGGAAGCTGTGATTCTGTGGACTGCTCCTGCCCCATGGGCAGTGCCCATTATGGGACCCCCATGGCCTTAGCAGCATTCCTCTGAAGAAGTGCTGTGGGAAGACTGCTGCAATTTTCTAAAGAGACATTTGCCCCCCTTCTGATTCTCTGAAAAGGTTTGCTGAGGGGTACCAAAATTCACTCATTTGGTGGACAGAGATTTTTCTTCATGCTTGCTTCTAGCTAGAGTATCCTTTTGACCCAAACAAGGAAGAATGGGACATTAAAAAAGGACATCTTGAAGCAATCTGTAAAGTTACACAATCCCTTCTAAGAGTGGCAATACATGGCAATGCCAGACCAAGCTGCTCAGAATGCTCCACTGGTTGCACTGGAAACAGACATCATGGAACACTGGCAAATGACAGTAGGGTACACGATCGAGTCCACAGCATCTTTTAAATCTCCGGAAACTACTGCATCTTAACATTCCTTGACACATCAGACAACAGACCATGTTGGAGTCTAGCCAAGTGTGATAAATAATTAAAAACCCTCAAAGCAAATGTGGCTGAGACATACGACTGCTTCCCTAAATGGTCCAAAGCCCAAGATTGTATATTTAGGGGATAGACCAAGGAATTCTCCTTGAAGATTTTCTTTTTGGTGGCTGCTGCCAACACAATCACATCCATGGCAGGACCCTTATTGCAGTGTGGCTGGTCCTTGGGAGAAGGAAGAATTTATCGGGTTTCATGGGAATAGGCTCCACTGTGACAGGTTCCTTCCACACCCTCAGAGACACTAAGTCTATGAGTGCATCTGGAGGAGGAACCACTCAAGGTGTGGATGGGCCACACCAAAGACCTCCAAAAATATTGACTCCTATGGAGAGGGGGCTTTGGTGGTCCAGTCCCCGCATTGGTGCAGAGGCTCCAAGAGAGATTGACAAAAGTGGCACAATCCTGCAGAGATTTAGGGGGATCCCTCTCCTTCCTCAAGGTCAGTATCCTCAGTGATGAACTCCTCCTGGGAGTTGAAGTGGTTCTCTTACACTGCCTCTTACATGTGATCTCCTGATCTGGTAACACTGGGAAGAGGTGAGGCAGGAAGCACCATCACAAGGGCAGATTTGAGACTAAACAGCAGAGGCTACCCCAGCAGCAGACTGATGAATGTTCGCAGGTCCACACTTGAAAGGGGATGGAACACTAACTGGGGACACCAGACTCCCAACTCATCTCCTTAGAGGAGAACATCATCTCCACAATTTAAAAGGCAGAAGTGGACGTTTGCCTCATGGAACTGATGGTACCGGTATCCAAAGATACTAGAGAGACACCAGAGTCTGGGGGAGCGACACCTAGCTCCGACATCAAGATTAGAGCAGAGCTATCAAATGCTAAAGCTCTAAGTGGGACAGATGGAACAGATGAACCCGAAGCTGGGACCATCAACTCTGACCCAGAAACCCTAGCCTCAATAACATTACTAAGAGGTTTGGATGGCTTTGAAGTACATGCAGTCGACGAGACAAAGGAGGGAGCTGGAGCCAAGGATGGGTCAAGCCATCGGATCTGACACAAAGGGTGGGAATGCAGCCAGATAACCTTCAATCCAAAGGGTCCAAAGGAGGAGACCACACGTATGGAGCAGAAGTTCCAGAAACAGCTCCTAGACATGGAGGGATAAGACCTAACTGCATCTGGGTCTCCAAAAAGGACCTCATCAGCTGCTCCAAGTCAGAAGCTTTGCAACTGCTCACTGACCTCAAAAACAGGGTGGACAAAGCCACTGACCATGGTCTGGAGGGCTGTTTAGAAGACAAGGAACCTATCTGCTGGATTCAAGCCGGGGTAGACCCAGAAACAGGGTGAGGAATGCAAGGACTCCATTAACAGCTCCATTGGAGTGGACAGGAAGAAGGGAATGAGAAGACTTGGAGACAGAGCCTTGCTTGTAGTCAGCACCAAGGGCAAACTGGCTCTGAGGGGTTGGAACCGACAGTGGTGCTGAAGCAGCCAGGGAACCAAAAAAGTTGCAACACCTTTGGGTTTCGTAAGCCTGAACTAGAAACAGAAACCAAAAAGGACCTCTTCTGATCCCCTTGGAGGACTTGGGAGTCCCTAGGTGGGTGATGCTTGTCACACCTGATTCCCGGAGTTGGGGAGGCAGAAGATGATGGACCAGTAGGAAGAAAGCCCTTAAGAACCAACTTCGCATGCTGCTCACTGACTGCCCAGGACACAAACTCTCACAACTAGAACTGGAGGAGTCCAGATGGGCAGCCTCCAAACAAAATACACACTTATTGTGCATATCCTGAGAGGATAATCTGTGCCTGCAGGTGACACATTTTTTGAAACCTTTGCTCATTCTATCTTAACTACAAAAAACTGAAAAAAAATAACACCTACACTACTCTAGACTACTTAAGAAAAAGGCAGCAGAAAATACAACAAAAGGGTAGGCAAGTCACGGTATAACCCTGCACGTACACACACATGTACACACACACACACACACACACACACACACATACACACACAAGTACATAGATACACAGACACACTACAAGACCTACCCTAACTGCTTATCTACCTACAGTAAAAACTATACAATAATTAGACTAACCAGAGTAAGGGAACAGCACTACAGCCAAAAAAAATAGTCCAAAAAAGCTAAACATTAAAAGATACTCAGATGTGGCGCCATAATCAGCTGCTGACAGGAATGGTGGCAAACTAGATTTGCAGGGGTCATTTGAGGAGAAGGAGGTTATGGGTAAGGTTCATAGGTAGGTACTAGGCTATTGGTCCTAGGGCCTATATAAGCCTAGCCAAAAAGGTACCCTAGCTTTTGCCACCCAAGAAAATTATTTTCCTGTGGCCCTGTCGAGCAGAGCCCCAGAGGTGATCCCTGGGTGAATTTCCAATTTTCCATCCAATCATTAAGATTTTTCTTGAAGAGTGCTAATGAGGAGCTTTGTTTGATATAGACAGGTAGTTTGTTCCAGGGTATGGGAAGTCTCTGGGACAGGAATCTATCCCTCCAGCTTGTTCTGTTTATTGTGGTGACAAGGTTTAGGTCCCTAGAGCGTGTAGCTCGGAGGGATTGAGATTTCTGGGTTTGACATAGCTTTTTATGTTAGGGAGAGATCGCTTCTGAGTAGGCGATATGCGACGGAGTAAAGCTGGAGTTTTTTTAGATGGTCTGCGTAGGGCATCTGTTTGAGGGCAGTAATCCTCTTTGTGAGGTATTTCCAGTTGTTGTAGATGTTTTGTGAGGTACATACCAAAAGGGGCGTTGTACTCTATAATGGGTTAAATGAGTGATGAGGAGAGAGGAAGAATGACCTCTTTTTTCCTGGATGAGAAACCTTTTGTGATGAGGTGTGCCACGTAGAAGGATTTCCTGACTACTGTGGCGATGTGATTATCAAAGGAGAGACTACTGTCCACCTGTGTCACAAGGTCTCTTATCACACTTTCGGTGTTAAGCAGACTACCACCTATATGGTAGTTCATGGGTACAGAGTTTTTACCAAAGGGGATGACAATGTACTTTTTCGCATTGAGCTTGAGGCCATGGCTTTTACACCAGGCATCTGTCTCAGTGAGGCCCTTCTGTAGGATGTTCACATCGTTAGGAGTTTCGATTATGGCTCCAAGTTTGCAATCATCTGCGAACTTCGTTAACCAAAGACCTTCTGTGTTAGCCTGTACTTCAGAAAAGTAGATACCAAACAGGAGAGGACCCAGGACTGAACCCTGTGGTACTCCACTTGTCACTGGTCTGAAGTCAGACTTGGAGTCTGCTACTTTCACAGTGTAGGTTCTGTCAGTGAGCCAGTTGGCAACCCATCTTGTGACATAGGGATTTATACCTAGTTTAGTGAGTTTATCTATAATTCCCGAGTGGGGGATGGTATCAAAAGCCTTGGCGAGATCTAGGCAGGCTGTGTGAACCACCTTACCCTCGTCTACGGCTTTGGTGACTGCTTCAAAGAAGTCTATCAGGTTTAGGAGACATGATCTGCCTTTTACAAACCTGAACTGGGTGGGGTCCAGAGTTTGGAGATTACCAATGTCTTTGTTTATAAGTTCCATGATGGTACGTTTCATGGCCTTGCAGACTAGGCTCATTAGGCTAATGGGGTGGTAGTTCCTGGGATCCGTGGTGGCTCCCCCTTTGTGGAGTGGGATAACCACTGCTGTGCACCATTCAGTGGGCACAAAGCCTGAGTTGAGGCTATGACTGAACATGGTGCTTAGATGAGGTGCCAGTTAATTCTGTAGTTTGTGTAGAACGAAGCCTGGGATGTTGTCAGGTCCCATGGATGCCGTATTCTTGGCTTTGGAGAGTGTTGTTTTTACTTGTGCAGCCGTGATTACAAGAACTTTGCATTCTTCCGGTATAGAGATGGGCCCTTTAGGGGGTGAGAGAGGGGTAAAGATAGCACTGAACTTATCTGCCAGGATGTTGGCAATATCAGTTGGTTCTGTATATTTAGTGCCATTGTGCTGTAACTTAGAGCAGATCTGAGTGTTGCCACTGAGATTCTTGACATAGTTATAAAATGCTTTGTGGTCGTCTTTAAAATCAGTGGCAATTTTGTTTTCGTAACTAGCTTTGGAGGATTTTATGAGAGAAGTCAGCTTCTTACGGAGGCTGACAAGGAAGTTCCTCCAATCATGGCATTTTACTCTTATGTGCAACAGTTTCTTTCTTCTGTTGTAGAGTTTGTTTATGGCAGGGGACCACCAGATTGGCTTCCTTTTTTTGGAGGATAGCATCTTGGTTCTGTTAGGGATAGCACGATCCATGCACTTGTCTAAGTGCTTATAAAGTGCATTTGTGTAGGATTCAGCAGGCGTAGCTCTACTGTCCATCTGCATGGGTGTCGTGAAGTTTGCCACTTCTGTCTTAATGTTATGAAAAAACACTGACGGATTCAGCAACCAGGAAATAAGCACTGCTTCAAGATGCCATAAACGAACTCTTTATTTACGAAAAACAAACAGATAAGCGCTTTCACGCACTTGGAGTGCACTTCCTCAGATCTTCACGTTCAAACAACAATTGCAAAGAGTATATATACCCAGCAAAATTCAATTAAACCAGATTAATTCATTTGATCATTCAATTAATTAGTTTAGGGTAATGAATGGTGCTCACATTTATATATAAAGAACAGTAAAGGACGAATTCAGGTAGCTAAAATTGTCACAATGCCTATATTATATCTGCCAAAGACAATATTTTCTGACTTTAAAACATTTTCAAACATTTAAAACATTTGATAGCTAATAATAATATGCCTTTTATGAAATTATAAAAATCATATATGAAAATATATGTTCATATATAAAGAGTTTTTTGTATGTATATTATATAAAAATAAATATAAATATAAATACATATGAAAAATGCATGAAAATGCGTGAAACATAAAGTTCATAACTCCCACGTAAACACATATGTAAAAGATGTTCCTAAATAATTATAGAACATAACTGTCCTATAGGAATATGCTATTCTATAGTATGTTAGTACTAGAAACTGTGTGGAAATATCTGTTTAAATTTCATAACAGAAGTATGTGTAAACGTGTATTTCTGATTTTATATACTTTCATACTAAATGTTAAATATATATAAATATATACATAAAATCTCAAATATGAGTAAATAAATATATATATGTATGTTATATGCTGTCCAATAAATAAATATATATATAAATATGTGAATAAATAATTAATAAATATATGAATAAATAGATATATGAATTATGGTATTATAAATCAATACGATCAATCAATTGTACCACATTTAGAATAATATTTAAAATAACATCACAATAAAATGATAAAATATTTCATATGCTACATTCATGAAAATCATGAAGTCAATAGTGCTATTGAAAGAAAGACGTCTTCATATATAAAATATGAGTGTTAATGAATAGCAAATGCAACATTTCAGTGAACATAGACAAATATATATACATATCAATATATACATCCATTACTTATATATCCTGCTGTCTAGAACTGGTTTAATGCAAATGCTCTGATTCAGACCTGGATATAAATGGGCTCCTAGTTTTAAAATCCATGACAATTCAATATTTGCTAAGATGTTCACATTATTTCTCCATCTCTTATTCAAACCTACTAACTGCAATACTCTGAATCTAAAACTATGCTCTCTGAATTCATTTATATGTTTAGCCAAGGCATTCTTATCATTCTTCTTTTTTATTTCATAAATGTGATTATATATCCTTTGCTTAAATTTTCTCTTAGTTAAGCCAACATAGAATGCTTCACATTTTGTGCATGTCGCTAAATATATCAAATTCATAGAGTTGCAACTTGCATAAAATCTAGGTTTGAATATAAAATCCATTCTGGGGTGTTCATATATTTGTTTGTCACTAATGTGTCGACACATATTACATCTGGTGCATGGGAAGGTACCCACGGTTTTGAGATGTATCTGTTCATTTGACTTGCCTATCCCCTCTTTAAAGCATAGCAGTCGTTTTAAATTAGGTGAATTTTTATAGATAAATTTAGGTTGCTCACCTACTATATTTTTGGTTTCTTCATCTACAGTTAGGAGTTTCCAATTTTGTTTGATTATGTTCTTTAAATCAAAATTATCATTTGTATATTGCATCAAATATGCTACTCTGTTATTATCAGTAGAAGTCCATTCCTTAGCTTTAAATTGGTTAAATACCTTCTTATGTCTTACTGTTAATTTGGCTGCACAGTCATTTGTTGGAAAGACTTCATTCTTGATCTCATTTAACATTTTCATGTTGTAGCCTCTGTCTAAAAATAGCTTCTCCATATTTTCTGTTTCTTGAATGAGCACTTGATGATTGTCACATAGCCTCCATATTCTAATATATTGACTTTTGACTATGCCTGGGAACACATGTCTGGGATGCATGCTGTTGTAGTGTAAAAGGTTATTCACCCAACATGCCTTCCTATATAAACTAGTTTCTATCCGATTTCTATTCATTGCAATGTTGATGTCTAGAAAACTGATACAAGTATAAGACCACTCCATAGTAAACTTTAAAAACTGGGTGGTAGAATCCAAGTATGTTAAAAACATTTTAAATTCATCCAGAGAGCCTTCCCATAAAATCAGAAAGTCATCTACAAATCTTCTATACATTCTGACATTTTCAGTGTACCTTACATCATTAAATAAACTGTTCCTCTCCCAGTTAAAGACAACTAAATTAGCATAAGTATTAGCAACAGGAGTGCCCATGGCTACTCCCCATTGCTGTAAATAATATTTGTCTTTAAACATAAATGCGTTGTTCTCAAGAACCATTTGTAAAAGGAAATGTAGCAAAATCTTCTCATCTGTGTCAAAATCTGTGTATGAATTAAACACTTCCATCATAGCTTGCAAGCCATCTCCATTAGGTATACTAGTGAAGAGGTTTTTAACATCTAAGGTTATCAAGATGCAACCATCCAATGCATTTATATCATTCTCATTAAACTTTTTAATATCATCCAATAAATGATATGTATCTTTAAGAATGGTGGGGATGGAGTCAACTATGGGTCTTAATATAGTCTCTAAATATATAGATACATTAGAGGTGACCCATCCCCTACCAGAAACAATCGGGCGCATTGGGAGGGGAAATGTTCCCTTATGTACCTTGGGTAGGCCTTTCATACAAGGTATCAATGGTAAATCAATAACTAAGAAATCATATAGCTCTCTATCCACTTGTCTGCACATTAAGAGATCGTAAATGTTATCATGCACATTCTGTATGATCTTGGATATATCAACCCCAGATATAACTTTATATGTTTTGGTATCATTCAGAAGTGTATACATACTTTCATTATAGTCTACTGTATCCATAAGGATTATGCCACCCCCTTTATCGGCTGGCTTTATGGTTAACATATCATCCTCTTTCAATTTAGTAAATGAGGCTATTTCAGGGCTGGTCATATTATAAAACCTATTCCTTTTTCTGTTCTTATTTTCATGTGTATAGTATTTATAAAAATCATCCTCACATATTCTAATAAAACATTCTATATTGTTAGGTACAGGAGGAATAAAATTACTTCTTTTCTTTAAAGGTGCGCTTGCGGCAGCTTCAGATGTTCCTGTATGTGTATGAAAATACATTTTAAGGGCTACCGACCTGCCAAATAATCTTAGTTCAGTTAGCTTGCTACATTGCGAGGGTATAAAACCCAGCCCTTTATTTAACAGAGCTAAATCAGTTTCATTGATTCCTCTATTGGAGAAGTCATATACTAAATTATTTAGTTTCTTACGGTTTTCCTTTGTCCATATCTTTCCTCTGAAAACTTTCTCTTTCTGGGACCTTTGCTCAATGAGCGGCCTCTTGTATGATGTGTTTGTCTGATGGGATAAGGTAAAAAACGTGTATCATCCAAAGTGGTAGTTTTGCGACGGACGACTTGTTCCATGTCCTTACTAGGTGCTCCCAGTGCCAGCTGATTAGGCAGTGGCGTTGATGTATCAACATCAGTTCTATTCTGATTGCATACATTCGATAAGACGATTTCATTGGGAATGATGTTAGAACTCACTTCCCCTGTTGCATTAACGGTAGTTGTTAGTGCTCCATTTGATACCCTCAACTGATCCGTTCGGCTGTTCACGTGTGTTCTGTGCGTCGTGACATCATCGGCTCCTCCTTCCATGGCTGCGGCTGTCCCTGGTTGTGTATGATCTTGTAGTCTCGGCCACACGAAGATGTTGCCATTTGTGAAATCACTATGATCACGGCATAATTTTCTTTGTTTCATCAATTTAAGTTTTTCACTATATATATTCAATTGTGAATGCAAATTTTCTATTTTTCTGGAGCAAAAATTGTTAGATATAAAGCGCTCATAGATGTCTTTCTCAACCTTTTTTGTAAGTCTATCTCAATTGGCAGAAAATATTCCACAATCAGGTTAATATAACTGAAACCAATGTTAATATTCAGATCTTGCCACTTCTTCAAAAGGACAGGATGTTGTTCGCCATAAGTAGGCATACAAAGTACTCGCATGCCTCTAGGTATTACTTTAAAATGTACGCAAGCCTCCAGGTGCTTGCGCTGCCAGGAGTATCTTTGCAGCCTATACATATCATTCTCTAATTGTCTTAACAGTGTATTAAATTCAGTCATATTATTGGTTTCGATAGTCGGACTTGATATTTCAGCAGATACATGTAAGTCAAGCTGTAATAACGGGTTCTCATGTGAATGTATGAGATGCTCCCATTTTTGTTGACTCCCTCTTGGAACCGGAGTATCGTCAAGTTCTATCACTGCATCTTCCATGTTGTGGTTCCTCCGGTAAAGATAATAAGTAGAAAATAGATAAAAATACCGGATGGTACCAGTAGAATCCTCAGTCAAGGAGAAGAACGATATGTTATGAAAAAACACTGACGGATTCAGCAACCAGGAAATAAGCACTGCTTCAAGATGCCATAAACGAACTCTTTATTTACGAAAAACAAACAGATAAGCGCTTTCACGCACTTGGAGTGCGCTTCCTCAGATCTTCACATTCAAACAACAATTGCAAAGAGTATATATACCCAACAAAATTCAATTAAATCAGATTAATTCATTTAATCATTCAATTAATTAGTTTAGGGTAATGAATGGTGCTCACATTTATATATAAAGAAACAGTAAAGGACGAATTCAGGTAGCTAAAATTGTCATAATGCCTATATTGTATCTGCCAAAGACAATATTTTCTGACTTTAAAACATTTTCAAACATTTAAAACATTTGATAGCTAATAATAATATGCCTTTTATGAAATTATAAAAATCATATATGAAAATATATGTTCATATATAAAGAGTTTTTTCGTATGTATATTGTATAAAAATGAATATAAATATAAATACATATGAAAAATGTATAAAAATGCGTGAAACATAGAGTTCATGACTCCCACGTAAACACATATGTAAAAGATGTTCCTATATAATTATGGAACATAACTGTCCTATAGGAATATCCTATTCTATAGTATGTTAATACTAGAAACTGTGTGAAAATATCTGTTTAAATTTCATAACAGAAGTATATGTGTAAACGTGTATTTCTAATTTTATATACTTTCATACTAAATGTTAAATATATATAAATATATACATAAAATCTCGGATGTGAGTAAATAAATATATATATGTATGTTATATGCTGTCCAATAAATAAATATATATATAAATATGTGAATAAATAATTAATAAATATATAAATAAATGGATATTTGAATTATGATATTATGTTGGTTCTGTATATTTAGTGCCATTGTGCTGTAACTTAGAGCAGATCTGAGTGTTGCCACTGAGATTCTTGACATAGTTATAAAATGCTTTGTGGTTGTCTTTAAAATCAGTGGCAATTTTGTTTTCGTAACTAGCTTTGGAGGATTTTATGAGAGAACTCAGCTTCTTACGGAGGCTGACAAGGAAGTTCCTCCAATCATGGCATTTTACTCTTATGTGCAACAGTTTCTTTCTTCTGTTGTAGAGTTTGTTTATGGCAGGGGACCACCAGATTGGCTTCCTTTTTTTGGAGGATAGCATCTTGGTTCTGTTAGAGATAGCACGATCCATGCACTTGTCTAAGTGCTTATAAAGTACATTTGTGTAGGATTCAGCAGGCGTAGCTCTACTGTCCATCTGCATGGGTGTCGTGAAGTTTGCCACTTCTGTCTTAAGAAGCGTGAAGCTGGCTTTGGAGAAATTTTTTACGGTGGTTTCCCTAATGGGGGGTGGAGGCGGGATGTGTATGTCTAGGGTGACTAGCTTGTGGAAGGATTTGACCAACGAGGAATTGACCTCTGGTGTGGAACCCATGTTGGTAATGACCAGGTGTAGGATATTGCTGCCCCTGGTGGGGGTGTGGATAAGCTGATCCAAGGCGTTGGAATTTATGAATTCCAGAAAACATTGAGCAAAAGATTTGGTACAGGAGTAGTTTTCCCGGTTAATGGTGGGGTAGTTGAAAGCGCCCATTATTAGGGTGTTGGGTTTTACCCTAATATTTTCCAGTGTTATCAAGAAATGAGAAGTGTGAATCCTGGGGCATGGTGGGGGATCTGTAGCAAGTTACAATTTGGATTGTGGTCTTGCCCAGAGTTAGTTGCACTTGGATAATCTCGGATGCATTATGCTAAGCAATTAGCCTGGAGGTGTGAATATCCTTAATGAATATGGGCACTCCTCCGCCTTTTGTGTTTTAGTCCAAGTTACGTGGCCAAAAGATGTGGTATGAATTATAGCCAGGAAATGTAGGGGTGCTCTCTGGAGCCTTGAACCAGGTCTCTATCACTGAACAGATGCCAATGTTCTCCATTTTAAGGAATGCCTCGAGTGAATGCATTTAGAGGTTTAGACTTCTAGCATTGAGTAGCATTACCCAAAGATTTTGCTTGCTTGTACCTCTTACGGTGGTGAATTTGTCATTTGAACCTTGCCTTAAAAAAAAAAGGCACTATAGGGGTGGCAAGTGCCTTAACCAGTATCCGGAATCCTAAGGGCGACAGGTGCAAGACTCCTCTGGCAAAGCATCATGGTCTGTTGATCATGTCATCCCAGGTAGACAGATACTGAATCCCCTTAGAATGACACAGACAAGGGAGACGGAGCCAGGCGAGTTTGAAATGTGAATGATTTGGTTGGTTTCAGATGTAAATCAGATCAAATAACCCACAGATTATAGCCAGATGAAGAAGACAACATCAGATCCTCGGGTTTAATAATTGTGGAGGTGCATAAAGCACTTGTATTCATAGGTTCATATGTGTATACTAGGCTAATAACCACTGGGACCCTTACATGCTTAGCCATGCAATCCGAATTTGAACAACAAATTTTATTTCTATTTCTATAGAGGCTGCTTTACTGACTATCTCAGTCAGTCAGACAGATAGGCGCCAGATCACGGGTGAACTTCCAACAACCCAGCCATTGGTCCAAGTTGCACTTAAATAGAGATTTGAAGAAACTCCATTTCAAATGGATGGGGAGCCTGTTCCAGAGAATGGCAATTCTCTGGGAAACATCTCTCTCTCTCTACAACATGTCCTATTTATGTCACAAGCATAATTTTGGTCTTTTAATCTAATATAGTTCTGATGCTGTTTGTTTTGCAGACATCCAAAAGGTTAATCAAAACAGGGTCCAGGGATGCCCTGTATGCAAGCACAGATCACCTCTTAGAAGCCTGTCTGATACTAGGTAAAGAGACACGGCTTTGAGGCGATCAGTGTAAAACATTGCATTTTTCTTTTTGTAAGGAACTTTTTTGGACATTCCAGTCGCTATACGTATCTGATCAGACATATACTGAAGGAGACGATGCACTCTTTGATGGGTCTGATGAGGGCCGAGAACAGTGACATGATGACCTATCTGGACATAGATGCCATGCACTTGATTACAAGCTGACCAACACAGAAGGTTCTGCTTACTACCTTGGACACCTTTTGATGGAAGGCTAGGGTACTAGCCACATGTATTCTCAGATCCTTGACTAATGAAACAGCGTTTAAGAGTGCTTCATTCATGAGTGGCAGACTTCCCAAAAGTTATTACAATACATTTCTTGGTACTGCGTTTTAATTCATGGTTTTGTCACCAAGCATTTCTCTGTGTTAAAACTTCCTGAAGGGTGTTTTCATCTTGGGATGATTCAATGACTGCTCCTAGTTTGCAATCATCTACAAATTTGGTTAGACAAAGGCCTCTGACATTTGCTTTTACATCCAAGAATAGATGCCAAAGAGGAGTGGGCCTAGCACAAAGCCCTGGGGGACACCAATGGTGACTGACCTTTTTGCAGAGATGGCTTCATCCAGTCTAACCTCCTGGGTCCTATCAGTCAGACAGGCTACCTATCCAGAGTGTTACAAAGGGATTTATAGCAAGTTCTGCAAGCTTGTTTACTAAGACCGAGTTGGATACTATATCAAATGCTTTATCCAGATCTAGGTAGGCCATATGCAGTCTTCCCATCATCCACTGCCTTAGTGACCTTTTTAAAGAAGCACACCATTCAGTAAGCATGGCCATCCTTTAACAAAGCCAAACTGGGATGGATCCCGTGTCTGGAGGTCTCCCATGCCCTTGTAGATCATAGATAATTTCCATGATAATTCGTTCCATGGCTTTGCAAATAAGACTAATCAGACTAATGTGGTTTGTAGTTTCCAGGATGTGTTGAAGGTTTCCCTTACAAGGGGGGGTGACCACTGCAGTCCTCCATTCACATGGCACAAAACATGTTTTTAGACTACAGTTAAATAATGATTCCATGGGTACTGATAATTCATATTTTATACTACTCAGGAGGCAACCTTGGATGTTACCGGGGGACAGTGAGGCCTTGTTCTTGGCTTTAGTGACCACATTCTGTAAACAATGCTAGTTATGGAAGAGTTATGTCTGAGGGTATTTTCTGGCGGATGGTTGGGGGTGAGAAGGGGATAAAAACGGAAATGCACTTGTCCTCTAACAGGTTTGCTGTATCACCAGGCAAAGTGAGCATAAAACCATTACCCACCAGTTCAGCATGTTCCTATGTGCTGCCCGTGAAGTTTCTGACACAGGTGTAGAAAGCCTTATGGTTATCTTTCAGTTGGCAGGATATCTTAGTCTCAAAACTGGCTTTGCTTGACCTAATAAGCCCTCTTAGGTGACTATTTAGTTTTAAGAGGGTTTTTATCTTTATGAGAATTATTCTTTCTGATTTTTGTCATAACTTTTTTCATTTTGTTTTATATCCTGTTTAATTTGGGATACCACCAGGGTGGTTTGTTTCTGGGGCTAGTACTAGTCTTACTTCTGGTCAGTATAGCAAACAATGACACGGTTGTACCGAGTATCTGAGAGAAATTTAGCTAGGCAGCTGTGTTCTTAGGGTTTGGAGGGCCAGTGAATTTTGACAAACCCCAAGAACAAAGCAGGCTAATAAAAGGTAATTTGCCTTGGAAAAATTCCTGTTATTAGTTTTAATGGAGTTACAGAGCTGATTTTGATTATGAAGGAGACAGCTTTAGGATCAGACAGTACAGTTGTGTACACTTACCATAAATGTTGATGTTCGAGTGAATTCACTGTTCCCGTCATCACATTTGGGTTATCCTGCCAGGGGTAGCCCTTAGTCAGCCCGAATACTAGAGGCTTAGTATTTCTGCATCAGCTGCTGTTGCTCCAGGCTGATGTCAGGTCGCCAGTGGTATAAAAACAGGCAGCCGACGTCATTACATCAGTTTTTCTTGACCTAAATTTCAGGAGCCCCAATAGGGAGCCAAGTTATGGTGGAAGAACACCACCAGTAAAAAGTAAATATCAAAAAGTCCTTGTAAGGAGAGAGAGATAGACAAAGGAGATGGAGAAATCAAGACTGCAACAGTGAATACACTTGAGCATCTACATTTATGGTAAGTGTACACAACTGCACTATGTTCTTCGTGTTTCACTGCTGCAGTCATCACATTTGGGTTGATTCCCAAAGCTGTAGAAAAGGGTGGAGGCAGTCAAGAAGACTGGGGGCCGGCTAGGATGCCCTGCAGGACTGCGGTGGCAAACCCTGCCCTGGATTTGGAGAAGAAAGGCAGGTGGTAATGCTTGGTGAAGGTATGAACAGATGTCCATGTTGCAGCCTCTAAGATGTCCCTGGTGGGGACCCCTCTGAGAAGAGCTGCAGGAGTGGAGATGCTCTGGTGGAATGTGTCCTGACCCCCTTTGGTGGTGGTTTTCCGTGCTGTTTGTAGCAGAAATGGATGCAGTGTGCTATCCATTTGGAGATGGTTTGTTTGGATATGGCCTTGCCCTCTGCCCCTGCAGCGAAGCTGACTAGCAATTGATCAGGTTTTCTAAAAGACTTAGTTCTGTCCAGCTAGAATCTGAGCTGTCTGTGTGCATCTAGAGAGTGCAGAATACTTTCCCCTTCGTTTTGTGGGTTAGGGAAAAAGGTAAGCAAATGAATGGATTGGCTTAGAGCCACACTGAACACCACTTTAGGCATGAAGGATGGGTTAGTCCTGAGGGAGACCCTGTCAGCATAGAAAATGATGAAGGGCTCTACAGCCATAAGTGCTTGTAGCTCTGATACTTTTCTAGCTGAAGTAATGGCCAGAAGCAAGGCTGTCTTCCAAGAGAGAAAGTTTAACTCTACTGAAGCTACAGGTTCAAAGGGAGGCAGGGTGGGCTTTTCCAAAACAAAGTTAAGGTCCCAAGCTGAAGCAGGAGCTATTCTGGGTGGCCTCAACTTGTTAGCCCCTCTTAGGAACTGTTTGATGAGAGGGTGTAAGAAAAGAGGTGGCTCTGTGCTGAAATGAGCAGAGATGGCTGAGGCATGAATTTTAATAGAAGAGAAGGATAGACCTCTGTGTAGTAGGTCTGCCAGGTAATCCAGGATGAGAGGTAGGGAGGGCAGTTCCGTTCCAGCTCCCTTAGCCTGGATCCAGGTGCAAAACCTTTTCCACTTATCAGCATAAGATTTTCTAGTACTCGGG
The DNA here is from genome assembly GCF_019279795.1 of Protopterus annectens. Classification (NCBI taxonomy): domain Eukaryota; kingdom Metazoa; phylum Chordata; order Ceratodontiformes; family Protopteridae; genus Protopterus; species Protopterus annectens. The sequence continues at coordinate 625,512,878 of NC_056737.1, forward strand.
CGTCTGGCCTCACGTATAATATCTAGAACTTGTTTGTTTAGACTGGCAGCTTGAGGAGAGGTCAGGAAATAAACCAGGCTGCCAGGTTGAGGGTCTGCAATTGGGGGTGCATGAATTCTCCATTCCTCTGGGTCATGAGTGTTGGGATCTGAGGTAGGTGCCATGGTGGCAGAGGTGACAGGCTGCGCAGCAGTGGGTACCAGTGCTGTCGTGGCCAGTCTGGGGCAATCAGGGTTGTCCTCGGTTTTTCCTCCCTTATTTTGAGCAGTACCCTTGAAATGAGTGGTAGAGGGGGAAATGAATAGACTGAGAGGTTTACCCACTGGAAGGATTGAGCATCCACTTTCCAGGCTTTGCTGTGAGATTCCCTTGTGCAGTATTTGTTGAGCTGATGACTGGAGTGGGAGGCAAAGAGGTCGACCTTTGGGGTGTGCCCCATTTCTGGGTTACAAGGGTGAAGGTTCTGTGGTTTAGCTGCCACTCGTGAGGATCTAGCAGGTTTAGGTGGCCTAGCAGGAATTGTGCTAATAGGTGTAGTTGTATGGCTGAGGCTGTGTGCGAAAGGGTCATGGCGAGCCTGCACAGAGGATAAGAGTGAGTCCCTCCCTGCTTGTTGATATACCACATCACTGTAGTGTTGTCTGTTCTGATCAGTAAAGGCCCCGGGGAGAATAGAGGTCTGAAAGCTGTCAGGGTGTGCTGAACAGCTAACATCTCTTTTTCACTGATGTGCAGATGCATTTGATTTGGGCTCCATTGGCCCTGAATGCACCTGCCGTCAAGCTGAGTCGCCCAGGCATAGTCTGATGCATCTGTGGTGAGGGTCTGGGTGGCGTGGGGTTGTAAGAAGGGAAGTCCCTTGTTGTGGTAGCATGCTGCTGCCCATCAAAGAAAATCTTTCCCTAGACAAGGTATCATTGGTAGAAGAGTTTCCAGGTCTTGAGAGTGTTGACACCAAAGGCTTTTTAGGTACTACTGTAGTTTCCTCATATGCAGTCTGGCATGTGGAATAAGTAAAATGCAAGAGGCCATGAACCCTACAGCTTGCAGGATTTTCCTTGTGGATAAATGGATCCTGGTGGCAAGCTGAGAGAAGAAGGCTTTCAGGTAGGCTTCTTTTTCTGGAGTAAGGAATGCCATCTGGGATGCTGTGTCCAAGCTTGCTCCCAGGAATAGAATTTTTTGTGTGGGGATTAGTTTGGATTTCTTTTTGTTGATGGAATACCCCTGGGAGGTCAGTAGGTCCTTTACAAAGGTCAGGTGCTGTAGCAGCTTTTCCTGACTGTCTGCATGAATCAGGCAGTCATCTAAGTATGGGCAAATTTGAACATTTCTTTGTCTGCAGAAAGCAATGGCGGGAGCCAGACATTTTGCGAAAACTCTGGGAGCAGTAGATAAGCCAAAGGGAAGCACAGAGAACTGAAAGTTCAATGATCCTGCCCAAAAGCGTAGGTATTTCCTGCATGACTCCCTGACTGGGATGTGTAGGTAGGCCTCTTTTAGGTCTAGGGTGGTTAACCAAGCATCCCTGGAAAGCATAAGTAGAAGCTGCTGGAGGGTGAGCATTTTGAATTTTGGTATCACCAGAAAGGTGTTTGGAATGGCTAGATTGAGAACAGGGTGCCATGTGCCCTCTTTTCTGGATACCAGGAAAAGTCCGAAGTAGAAACCTTGGCCTATCTGTTCTGCAGGAACATACTCTACTGTCCTCATGGGGAGCAGGGAATGAACTTGCTTTTTGGCCTCTGCCCACTGGTTTGGGGGATGATCTGGGAACCCTACTGGGCTTGGCAGAGTGTGGAAATAAAATTTGTATCCCTGGGACACTATGTTGAGGACCAAGTGGTTGTTAGTAATTGTATCCCAGTTGCTTGCATGGAAGGAGAGTTTTCCTCCTAAGGGCACGAGCAGGTGGGCAGAGGGAGGGGGTGGAAGTGAAAAGTCATTGTGAGTTCTTACCATAAGGGGGTGGCTTTGCACTCCCTGATTTTGAAGAGGAGGAACCCCATTGCTTAGATCTCTACATTCCCCAGAGCTGTTGTCTTGGGGGTCTGCTTCTCCTGGGTCTGGGCTGAGCTGGCCTGTAGGGGGGCAGGAAAGGACCAGTGCTTGGAGGGGCAATGCCTACTAAACCTCGGTGGTTAGACCTGTAAGAAATCTTTACCTGTCTGCACAGATTTGGCTTTTTCTTCCATCTTTTTTAAGACCTCTTCTGCCTTGGTGCCAAATAAGTTTGTCTTTGTGCAAGGGTGCGTCCAATAATTTGGATATGACACGGTCTGGCAAGGTCTGTTCCTTAAGCCAAGCATGCCTTCTAAGGACAGAACCAGTGACTGCTGCCCTGCAAGATGCTTCTAGGGCATCAAAACCACATTGTAAGGTGTGCTTAGTTACTTGACTTGCAGAATGCATCAACTCTTGTAACTCTATTTTCAGCACAAGCAGGAAAAGAAGATATTTTTTGTTTGAGGAGTTTCATGGTATGTTGCTGACACATCAGCATGTGAGCATGTGGAACTGACAATTTAATGATCTAATAGCAAGAGAACAGAAGTGTATACTTTTTTTACCCCATCTGTCTAATGCTCAGGAATTCCAATCTGAGGGGGTGGGATTCTTAGCTGGAGTTGCTATGATTCCTTTAGGTCCTTGAGAGATGGCCTCAGGGTCAGCAGTAGGATATTTTAAAAGAAATTTGTGAGAGTCAGGGACTCTATAATACCCGTCAGGTTTCCTGGGAGCAGGAGGGAGGGTGTCAGGGGTCAGACTGGATTCCATAAAAACAATATCCACAACATCAAGAAGAGGAGGAATGTCTAGAGGTCTGTGGTGTGGAATATCTAAGAATTCCTTGAGTCTCTTTTTTGACTGAGGATACTCCTGACATTCCCACTGGAAATGCTCCCTTAAACTATGTAGGATTTCCCCAAAGGAAAAGTCCTCGGGTGGGGAGGCTGAAGGGATGGATTCCTCTGCATCAGAATCCTCATAGGCAGAGAGGGGTTGCATATCTTCATATTCAGATGCATCAGAATCATCGGACTCCTGTTCAGATAAAACTACTGGGGACAAGTCTCTTTCTCTTGGAAGGGGTAGCCTAGCTTCCCCTAATAAGCATTATAAGGTCTTCTGCCATTTTAAGCATTTGAGACTGAGGCAAGGAAACAGGTGCCTGAGCTTGGGTCATCTTTTTTTGGGTGTGGTTCGTACCCTGGGCCTTAGAAACTCGGTTGTTTTTGAAATAAGTCATCGGTCTATGTAGAGTATCGGTAGTGCAAAATACTTCCTCGGAAGCCGGTGCCTGCTCAGCGGCTCCAGACCCATCCAAGGTAGAGACATCCTCAGGATCCTTAGTCGAAGTGTCTCGCAGCATACCAGACTCCGAAAGGGTCTCGATAGCGGCATGCAAATCCAGAGAAGCTGGCATCAGGGGCTGTGAATGCTCCGCACTGAGGACCAGAGAAATGACGACTAGCTTAATGGAAGCATTGTCGGCAGTTTTGGACCTGCGTGGTCTGTCTTTGTCTTTATCCTTACATTTTTTTCGGAAGATCGGCAGTCAGATTGCTGACTGAAGCAATATTGGAATTCAAAGACTGAGAGCAAAAATATCTAGCTACAAAAAGGGCCTGACGTCGTATACTTCTGGCATTGAACAAAGCACAAAAGTGACAGAGGGGGACATCGTCGTCTGGGGATAAACAAATGATGCAGTAAAAATGAAAGTCTTGGTGTGGTATTTGCTTTCCACAGGCGAGACAATTGTTAACTTTTTCTGACATCGATTAGAGCAAGAAAAAAGGATCCCCAATGGGGTACTTAGCTTTAGAAGACTTCAACTTCAATTTGGAAATGAAAACTCAGGAATGGCCGACTGGCACTCGTGCGAACTGCTTCTGCTTCGGGCACCTTGGCAAGAGAGACTGATGTAATGGCGTCGGCTGCCTGTTTTTATACCACTGATGACCTGATGTCAG